>NC_137920.1:23800056-23810056 GCF_963457725.1 Sprattus sprattus
AATTCATGGTAATACAGTTAAACAACAACTTCTTTTTGAACTTAAGTTGTTTTTAAATGCACGGTAATACATTTAAACACTCATTCAAGCAGAGCTACTGTCCTCTTTAAACACTGAACACCAACTACTATTTTAAGCCTTTAAGTTGTTTATAAATGCATGGTAATACAGTTAAACAACAACTTCTTTTTGAACTTAAGTTGTTTTTAAATGCACGGTAATACATTTAAACACTCATTCAAGCAGAGCTACTGTCCTCTTTTAACAATCAACACCAACTACTATTTTAAGCCTTTAAGTTGTTTATAAATGCATGGTAATACAGTTAAACAACAACTTATTTTTGAACATAAGTTGTTTTTAAATGCATGATAAAGAAAGTTAAACATTTAATTCTATTTGAACTGAAGTTGTTTTTAAATGCATGATAAAAGGTAAAACTCTAAATTCTATTTGAACTAAAGTTGCTTTCAAATGCATGATAAAACGTCAAACATTAAATTCCAGCACAATTAATGTCATCCGTTAAACTTTGGATGATAGAAGAGTATAATTATCCAGATCCAAAAAGGGAGCAGGCATGTTTTCATGGGATCACTCAGAGAAGATGGGACTCAAATCCAGATGACTGGAACTCACTCAGAGAGCAGACCACACACACACACACACACACACACACACACACAGACACACCGATCCAAAGCCAAACTGCCACTGAAACTAGTACTGGTTTCCATCTTGAAGGTAAAAGAATTAGTGTTGTCGATCAATGAAAATGTGGGGTCATTAATTGCGATTAAGTCTTGTTATAAAGGATATTTATATGTAAAATCACTGAATGAGTGTAGAATAACCACCAAGGAAGTATATTTTAAATTCAAATATTGTTTTTAATACCAAATAGTTTATTGTTTTTTTTTTACTTTGAACACGGATTCTCTCCTGTGAAATACAGATTTCCAATAAAACCTTCAAGGCCGTCAAAACTGACTGCCAGCTTGAAAAGCATAATTGTTATGTGTAGCACGTTAAGTGTGAATCGACTTAAAATGAAGATGAGATGAGAAGCAGAGAAGAAGAGAGACCTTTGGGAAGGGAGATACTTTGGAGGAAGCTAACGACTAGGTCAGCCGGTCTGTAGTTAGAGCACAGCAGGCGAGTTAGAGCGTGGTGAGCAGTCTGTTGGGTTAGTTGTAGGCTTAGGTGCTCAATCAACTTGCAAGCTTGGGAACGCAGCTGTATGTCAGGTGTATGTTAAGATGCTCCCAGACAGGGACGTGCACAGGAATTTTGAAGGGCAGTTGCTCTGCCCTGGAAAAAAGCGGCAACACATTCATTTTTGTCACTGCCTCTGCCACGCCCCCATCATTTGATCGCAAATTTTGCCAATATCATTTTAAACTCTCACTAACTGCTGCTGCCACGCCCCCGTCATCTGATCACAAATTTGACCAATATCATTTTAAACTCTCACTAACCGTTGCTGCCACGCCCCCCTCCCCTGATCGCAAATATGTATATTTCCTTCGGAGGGGCAACTTCAGTCGAGGAGGGCAAAAAGGCAGTTGCCCGAGCAACCTTAGCCCAATCCTGTGCACATCCCTGCTCCCAGATATTTTAACCATTACATTACACTAACAAAAATAATAGCGAAACCCAGACAGCTGCATTAAATGCATAACATTTTTATTTTAACGTGTTCAATATTTCAAATCAATCGCGTTCATTTTGACAGAACTAAATAGAATTAGAACAGAACAAAATAGAATTGTCTCACTGTAGAGGTTATCTGTCCTGTCTGTTTTCCTGCTCCGAGCACACCTGCTTCAAGTCAGCGTAATTATGATGTCTGCGATTAGATCAATCAGGTGGCCTCAGCTAATCACCCCTTTTATGGGCTCAGTCAGGTGTTCAGAGCAGGGAGGGATGGGAAAGACAAGGAGAGAGAGAGAGGGAGAGAGAGAGGGATGGGAGACAGAGAGAGAAAGAGATAGAGGAGAAAGAGAGAGGGAGAGATGGGAGGCAGAGAGAGAAAGAGAGAGAGATAGAGAGAGAAAGAGAGAGGGAGGGATGGGAGGCAGAGAGAGAAAGGGAGAGAGACAGAAAAAGGGATGGGAGAAAGAGGGGGGGTGGGAGATGGAGAGAGAGAGAGAGAAGTATGGAGACAGAGAGAGAGAGAAAGGTAGAGAGAGAAAGAGGGATGGAGACAGAGAGAGAGAGAGAGAGAGAGAGAGAGTGAGAGAGAGGGATGGGAGACAGAGATAGAGAGAGAGGGTTGGGAGACAGAGATAAAGAGAGAGGGTTGGGAGACAGAGAGAAAGAGAGAAAGAGGGAGGGATAGGAGACAGAGAGAGAGGGAGGGAGGGAGAGAGAGATAGAGAGAGGGAGAGAGAGGGAGGGATGGGAAAGACTAGGAGAGGGGCCCAGGACCAGCAGTGGGAAGCAGTGGCCAAGCTTGGTCTTCACTGGAAGCACCCTGGCAGACTGTTAGTTAGAGACTCAGGTGACAAGACAGTGTGTGGACATACAGATGGCACTGTGTGTGTGTGTGTGTGTGTGTTTGTGTGTGTGTGTGTGTGTGTGTGTGTTTGTGTGTGTGTGTGTGTGTGTGTGTGTGTGTGTGTGTGTGTGTGTGTGTGTGTGTTTGTGTGTGTGTGTGTGTGTGTGTGTGTGTGTGTGTGGTGTGTCAGACTGTTGGTTAGAGACTCAGGTGACAAGACATCGTGTGGACATACAGACGGCACTCAGGTCTGTCTGGTCCTGACATGGCCTGATATAAATCTGTCCAGAGATAAAGTGTACAAATGTACGGTCACGTACTTTCATACTGATTACATACCGTAAATCCTCCAATTGTGGCCGGGGCTTTTATTTACTTAGGCTGCACAGCGCTCCGGCCTTTATTTGGGGCAGGCTTGTATTAGGGGCAGGCCTTTATTTCTTACTTATCTTCTGTTATAGAATTGTATTATTTAAATAATGGGCATAATTGCAGTAGGCTAATCTAATTCATTGCATATGCGTTCAACAATTCCTGCACATCGCGTAGCGCTTTAGGTGCGATGTGTCAACGTAAAAAATAAACATCGGAGTTATGGTCTCCACTGTCAGTCACGGAGAAAAAGATTCCCAAAGCCTTGATTTTAATCATTTTTCTAGACACTCTATTATGCTTATCACGGACTGAAAAAATGTATTCAACGACCTGGTTTGATATCCAGCCTAACTTTCTTTCTACCTCCACCTGCTAGTCGTAGCCTATCGCATTCGTCTCGGGTCAATGTCAAACTTCTTTGCTGCTTTTTCTCCCGAATGTTCTTCAGCAATCAATCAGCATACACCATCTCTTTGAATTTAATATCAAAGTTACCTAAGTCTACAACTGTTTTATGATACCTACTGGAAAAAGTAACCTAGCCAACTAAAACGTTACAGATAAACAACAGTAGGCTATACGATACGTGGATTTAGGCTAAACATTCGCCTAGTAGTCCTACGTGGGGAAATTTCAGCTCATGAAATTAGCCAACAATATTACATATTATATAATATTAAACATGAGGAGAACATCTATTTGTGAAATGCATTCAATTAAATTGTGATGCCTACTTTGAGCCGAAGGACTGATGTTGGTAGGCTACAGTAATAGGCTACTTTATTTTACCCCCGGCTTGTATTCGGGGACCGGCCTTTATTTGTTCGTATGGACCACGACCCCGGCTACTATCTGAAGCCCGGCTTCTAATTGAATCCCGGCCACAATTGGAGGATTTACGGTATGTATGCTTTTTAAAGTCACTCTGTTTCTCTCTCTTGGAAAGAAGTCTGGTGCATTAGGGGAGCTGTGCAGTCAGTTGGGGTAGAAAGGGGAGTTATTGATATTGAATGTTTTTACTTGAATTATATTTTAAAGGGTTTTAAAAAAGAAGTAAATATCTCTCTCTCTCTCTTCCTCCCTCTGTCTCCCACTCCCTCTCTCTCTCTCTCCCTACATCCCTCACTCTCCCTCCCTTTCTCTCTCTCCCTCTCTCTCTCTCCCTCTCTCTTTCTCCCTCCCTCTCTTTCTCTCTCTCTCTCTCTGTTTTGATGGCCTATTGGTCCAGGTTTCTCAATCTCACCTTCCTTATTATAGTCTCTTGTGTTTCATGGAGGAAATCCTGCTGCCATTTCCTGGTTGTTCATTTCCTGTTATGTCCCTGTAGTCTGTGTTTGTTTCTCTGTTGATTTGTTTACACAGGGGCTAAGTGGCGTACCCTAAAATGAGGCCTCTGGGCTCTTTGATGACGTTGCCTGTTGTAATGAAAACTGATGGACTGGGCTGATTGTCGCCGTGGGTCAGATGTTTTCAAGACAGAAAACTCCTCAGAAAACGTCTCCTTTCCACGCTATGCCAACCTGCCGAAATAGGTACTCTACTCCACTCCTGTGTTACTCACTTATTTGTTTACATCCAACAAATTAGATTTGTTTGTTTTATATTTCAACTTTTTTATCTCTTTTTTAACTTTTTTATTTCAGCTTTTTAAATATGTTTTTATCTTTCATATCTTTTTGAGTTCTCTGTTTCCTAACCAACTTTTAAAAGCCAGATCAAACAGATCAAAAAACAGAGATCCAACCCAACCAGTATTGTGACATCGCAGGTGCCCGCAATTCTGTGTTCTGTGTTCTGTGTTCTGTGTTCCGTGTGCATGAGGTGGTTTGACGGCCCATAATCCTGAACGCGTGTGGAAGTAGTTAGCATTTGTGTTCAATGCTCCAGTGCGATTGTGTTACATTCTTCCAACCCATTGAGAACCTCTCTCCTAACAACAGCCTAACACAGAGCAACACCAATTGTACACCATGACGGTGTCCACCACGGCTGAACGATTCCGCATTTAGCTTGCCGTCGTTAGCAACTTGTCAGTTCAGTTCAGTTTAAGTCCTCCCATTTGCACGTCAAGCAGCCTTCTTATATGTTTCCATATGTTTTTCCCTTGTCAGCCTCTCAAATAAATGAGGGGACCCACACCTCAGAGAGGGGAATGGGGGGGGGCTATAATGCGCTCAGTCAGTGTCAGGCGGGGGGGTGTATATTGTGCGGGGGGGGGGAGTGGTAGAGGGGGGGGGGGGGGTTGACTGGCATCTCACCCACATCCCGGGCCTCAGGGGCACTAATGAGACCATACTGCTCTCAAAACCACTTCCATGCTTGCCCTTCTTTCTTCCTCTCCCACTGTCCCTCCATCTCTCTCTCTCTCTCTGTGTGCCGTCCTCTCTCTCTCTCTCTCTGTCTCTCTGTGTGCCGCCCTCTCTCTCTCTCTCTCTCTCTCTCTTTTTCTGTGTGTGATGTCTTCTCTCTCTCTCTAACCACTTCCATGCCTGCCGCTTTAACTCTCAGTATCACAGTACAGCTCTGTCTCTCTTTCTCTCCCTTCCCCTCTCTCTTCCTCTTGTCCTCTGACGCTCCTATCTCTTTTCCCCTCTCTATCCTTCACTTCCTTTATTTCTTTACCACTGTCCTTCCATCTCTCACTCCCCTTCTCCCTTCCTGTGTCTTCCTCTTTCTGTCTCTCTCCCTCCCCCCTCTTCCTCTCTCTGCATCCTTCTCTCTCTCTCTCTCTCTCTCTCTCTCTTTTTCCCTCCCCATCTCTCCATCCCGTTCTCTCTCCCCTTCTCTCTCAGGGTTGTGGTTTCTCAGAGGCCTGGCCTTGATGGGCTTTTAAGACTTAAGTTTGGGAAAAGAAAAATCAGACTGGGTGGTTTGATGAGGCGGGGGTGGGCTGGGTTAAAGTGGGGAAGAGGAAGCCTAGCCTGGAGAGAAGGGTATGTAAGGGGGGGGGGGGGGGGGGGGGGCAGATTTCTCTACTGATAGAAAGAGGGGCGTATCAAGGGATGTGGGGCGCCTTGAAAGATTCAGGGGCCCCTTAACACTTACTGGACAGGGGCCTTGAAAGAACAGAATAGATCCATTTAGATTCTAGAGGTGGAGATTTTTTAAGGGAACCCACAATTTCTAACCACCAGCTAGAAACAACTCGGGTTTAGACATTTAGGAAAGCACAAACAGCGTGACGGCAGGAGAGAAAAAGAGAAGAACAAAAAGTGGATGAGGACAGAAGATAATGGATTTAAAAAAAGCAGTGAGTAGAGAGAGAAAGACCAGAGAGAAAAGAGATAGGGTCTGTGTCCACCAAACAGGTTTTTTGTGCTGGCAGGGGTCATTTTCAGTAGAAGGCACTCGACACAGAACGTCTTCAGCACAGAACACTCTCAGCACAAAACACTCTCAGCACAGAACACTCTCAGCACAGAACACTCTCAGCACAGAACACTCTCAGCACAGAACACTCTCAGAACAGAACACTCTCAGCATAGAATGCCCTCAGCATAGAACACTCTCAACATAGAACGTCCTCAGCATAGAACGCCCTAAGCACAAAACACTCTCAGCACAGAGCGTCTTCAGCATAGAACGTCTTCAACATAGAACGGCCTCAGCACAGACCGTCTGTTTCTGCTCCACTCCCAAAACAACTTTTGGATCACAACTGGGCTTGTCAATGTCACTTCACTTTTCTCTTGCCGACAAATTCAAATTGAGGAGGGGGCAGGACATACATTGTCAACAGTGTCATCAACCCAGTCATATGGGACTTAATATCCAAAGACAACCACGACCAAAACATAAACTACAAAGCTTGGAGGGGGTTGACAGCTTCTGTTGTATTGCTAAATAAGTTTCCTTTGTTTGCAGAGGCTATATTTTTTTATCTGCTGAATACTTAACATTGCATAGTTAGTAAGCATACAGAATTTAACTGTCCAGAAGTGCTGGAAGATGGTTTTGGTAACACTTACAGTAATACACCAGGTCGCGCGCGCACACACACACACACACACACACACACACACACACACACACACACACACACACACACACACACACACACACACACACACACACACACACACACACACACACACACACACACACACACACACACACACACACACACACAGTTTTGGCAACACTTAATACACCAGGACGCACGTACACACACACACACACACACACACACACACACACACACACACACACACACACACACACACACACACACACACGAGGTCGTGGGTGCTGCTAGCGCCAAAAAAAAGGCATCTGGAGGACACAGGCATAGAGAGAGGGGTACATGTTAACAATTTAAAACAAAGATGTTAAAAAAGAAGGGTTTGGAAGGGGATGAGAGGACAGAGAAGGAAGGAATGAAAAAATAAAGGAGAGGAGAGACGAGGTAGTAAGACAAAGTAGAAGAACAGAAGGCTATGTGGAGGTGTGTGTGTGTGTGTGTGTGTGGGTGTGGGTGGTGTATGTATGTGTGTGTGTGTGTGTGTGTGTGTGTGTGTGTGTGTGTATGTGTGTGTGTGTGTGTTTGTGTATGTGTATATGTCTGTGTGTGTGTGTGTGTGTGTGTGTGTGTGTGTGTGTGTGTGTGTGTGTATGCATGTGTATGTGTGTGTGTGTCTGTGTGTGTTTATGCCTGTGTGTGTGTGTGTGTGTGTGTGTGTGTGTGTGTGTGTGTGTGTGTGTGTGTGTGTGTGTGTGTGTATGTCCTGGCACAGCTTTAATGGGGCTGCTGTTCCGCCTGTTTCGTGGCCGGTGCCACGGCAAACTGGCCTGAGGTGGATCGACATTACAGCATATGCATGACTTCAGCTGTAAAACTCCTACAGAAAGAGAGAGAGAGAAAGGTGGAGAGAGAGATGGAGAAAGAGAGAGATAGAGAGAGGGAGAGATGGAGAAAGAGAGAGAGAGGGCGATAGAGGGAGAGGGAGAGCGAGAGAGGGAGAAAGAGAGAGGGAGAGAGAGATGGAGAAAAAGAGAGAAAGAGAGAAATGGAGAAAGAGAGAGAGAGAGATGGAGAAAGAGAGAGAGAGAGGGAGATAGAGAGAGAGAGAGAAAGAGAGTGTGGAACAAAGAGAGAAGTGGAGGTGTGTAGTAAAAAGACAGAAAAGGACGTGTGCGAGAGTGAGAGAGAGTGTGTGTGTGAGATAGAAAGAGAAATCGAAAGAGTGTGTGTGTTTGTGTGTGAGAGAGAGAGAGAGAGAGTGAGTGTGTGTGTGTGTGTGTGTGTGTGTGTGTGTGTGTGTGTGTGTGTGTGTGTGTGTGTGTGTGTGTGTGTGTGTGTGTGTGTGTGTGCGCGCGTGGGAAAGAGCATGTGTGTATGAGCGCTTAAGGTTTTCATATAGAAAGCAGCCCACCGCCATGGGGCCCTGACTCTTATGAGGCGCTTTTGTGGCTTGGCTAAGTGAGCTTTGTCAGCAGCCGTTATTAGCACCAGTCGCTTATGCTATTAGATCTCTGTAGTAAACCAGACCGCTGCAGTGTGTGTGTGTGTGTGTGTGTGTGTGTGTGTGTGTGTGTGTGTGTGTGTGAGTGTGTGTGTGTGTGTGTGGTGTGTGTGTGTGTGTGTGTGTGTGTGTGTGTGTATGTGTGTGTGTGTGAGCTTATGCTATTAGATCTCTGTAGTAAACCAGACTGCTGCAGCTCCAGCTCCACCAGCTCCAGACCACATCGACTCGCTCATCCTTTTATCTGGTCTTGTCCGTCTGACTCT
Source organism: Sprattus sprattus (assembly GCF_963457725.1). Classification (NCBI taxonomy): domain Eukaryota; kingdom Metazoa; phylum Chordata; class Actinopteri; order Clupeiformes; family Clupeidae; genus Sprattus; species Sprattus sprattus. Next base: position 23,808,660 of record NC_137920.1, read on the forward strand.
AAGGCGCCGCACACCAGAAGAAGACATTTTCCTGCTGACTGGTTTACTGAGAGGAACGGCTCCAGAAAACGGCATATGGGACGTGTTTTGCAATCTGGAGGGGGGGGGGGGGGTCCATTTTGTCCTAGGTTTAAAAGCATGGGCCGCGATTCTAGTGAAAGGTTGTTGATATTTGAGCTCAACAGCCAATTAAGTTATACCATTTCACCATATAAACGTGTAAATTGGCTGGAATAGTGGATGGCTCGTTGTGAGCCACTTTGTTTCCCATTAACAGAGCCATGACGTTGTATGAACAACTTGTGTACACTGGAGAGACTCTGAGGATCAATTTGATGACTTCGAATTGCGAACTGTACCTTTAAAGCCACATAACAGAGCCCTTCAGATCCAGCTCTAAACCACATCAACCCGCTCATCCTTTAAAGCCACGTAGTGAAGCAGACCGCTTCAGCTCTCGACCACTCGACTAGCTCATCCTTTAAAGCCACGTAGTGAAGCAGACCGCTTCAGCTCTCGACCACATCAACCCGCTCATCCTTTAAAGCCACGTAGTGAAGCAGACCGCTTCAGCTCTCAACCACTCGACTAGCTCATCCTTTAAAGCCACGTAGTGAAGCAGACCGCTTCAGCTCTCGACCACATCAACCCGCTCATCCTTTAAAGCCACGTAGTGAAGCAGACCGCTTCAGCTCTCGACCACTCGACTAGCTCATCCTTTAAAGCCACGTAGTGAAGCAGACCGCTTCAGCTCTCGACCACTCGACTAGCTCATCCTTTCATCTGCCTCGTCCTTCGGTCTCCAAGGGTACCCCACACCAGGAGTCGATTTGCCTGCTGACTAGATGCCAGAGAGGAACGCCCCGCAAAGAACACAGAAAGGGATACGTTCGCAAATTGTGGGGGGTCTACAGAGACATAGACCACAGGCAGACATAGAGAAGGATGCAGAGGGAGAGAAGAATGCAGAGGGAGAAGGAGGCAGAGGGAGAAGGAGGCAGAGAGAGAGAAGGATGCAGAGGGAGAAAGAGGTCGAGAGAGAGAAGAAGGCAGAGAGAGAGAAGGATGCAGAGGGAGAGAAGAATGCAGAGAGAGAGAAGAAGGCAGAGAGAGAGAAGGATGCAGAGAGAGAGAAGGAGGTAGAGAGAGAGAAGGAGGCAGAGGGAGAGAAGGAGGCAGAGGGAGAAGGAGGCAGAGAGAGAGAAGGAGGCAGAGAGAGAGAAGGAGGCAGAGAGAGAGAAGGAGGCAGAGGGAGAAGGAGGCAGAGAGAGAGAAGGAGGCAGAGGGAGAGAAGGAGGCAGAGGGAGAAGGAGGCAGAGAGAGAGAAGGAGGCAGAGAGAGAAAAGGAGGCAGAGAGAGAGAAAGGGAGAGAGAGAGAAGGAGGCAGAGAGAGAGAA
>NC_137920.1:23815056-23822556 GCF_963457725.1 Sprattus sprattus
GCCACTAAGTCTGCATATGAACAAGAGCATGTTTAGACCAGAGGAGATAAGAAAGGAACTGTGCTTCTTCCGACCTTGTGCAAAACTGCCACCCTTGCAAGACAGGGAGCCTCGGACGTGAGAAATCCACCACGTGATCATCCCTGCTGAAAGCCAAACTTCTTACTATATAAACCCCGTGCGAAGGGTTTATCAGGGCCTTCACTGTCAGCCTCGGCTGGTAGGGGAGCCCAATTGCAATTGTCTTTGTTTGTCTGTCTAATAAATATACTTTCATGCAGCTCCGGAGTCCTGAACTAACTAGGGTGATTTTTCACCTATCATAATTGGGGGCTCGTCCGGGATTCCAACAACCTCTTCGACTCTCCTTGCTGGGCTAATCATCAGGACCTGCACCGTACGGAGGAATACGAGACTCTGTTTTTCTAAAGACCTCCAACACAAATTAGAAGGAGGCCAGGGCCTGCCAGCAAGGAGAGCCAAGAGTGAAGGAATTGAATTTGACTATAGGGGGTGGACTCCGACTGTTTGTGAGTATATTGTTTGTTTTTTGTAAGTGTACGCTTGTATGTGGTTCTTGGTTGTTTCGGTTTTGCGTACACTTGTCTTTAAGTGGTGTTGACACTAACGTTTGAATGTTTGCTGCAGGGTGGAAAGGAGAACAAACAGTTATAGGACTTTTTCCTGTATGCCCTGTGTGTTGAACGACTGTTAGAGTTAGAGAGACACCTGTTTGTAGTTTTCATGTTTTGGAGCGCTCAAGGTTAAAAAAGCACACCCCTGAAGAAGAGCTTTTCTCTGTTATATATAAGCACTGTTCACCTTCCTGAAGAAGGGTAGCGTTCATTTTTGGAAACGTTAAAGGTTATATATAAAGAAGACCTGTTGCCATGATCACCTTCCAGAAGAAGGAAAAGGCTAGCGCGCGCTAAAGATTTATAAGCACTGCACCTTCCTGAAGAAGGGTTCCATTAGCTCAAGGTTAAAAGCACCTCCCTGAAGCGAGGACTTTACTGAAAAAAAAAAAAGCAGGCCTGTTGCTATGGTGTAACGCAAAAAAGGCATAATGATAGCGCTTTATCTGAACTTGAAAACTTTCTAGGCCTATTTTCTCCGGAGATTTCTGTATACATTCCTGTTCGCCTTTGATGAAGGGAACACACTTTTCACTTTCTGTTTTCCTGTTGGGCCTTCTGGTAGGCCTCTTGGTGCATTGTTAAAAGAAAGAAAAAAGGGCTAAAAAGAAGGATATAGTCTGAAACGTATAGAGACATACCTGTCTAGCCGGATTTTAACAATAAGAGAAAATGGGAAACAAAGGATCTAAAATTGATGACATATCCCAGTTAGAAGGGGACATGAAACATATGGCAATACAAGGAAATGCTGACTGTGTAATGCACAGACATATGTGGAAACAAGATTTTGAATTTTAAGGAGTCTCCTTAAGAGATAAAGAAAAAGAGTCATAAATACTCTAATATACTAATACTTGTGTGTTATTTTTCTGTGGGGTTGAGACAAACTTTTTACAATGGGTTAAAACAGATAACTATAGTAATAATTTATGTAATTAAAGATTTCGCATTACTGAGATGCCTTGACCCGGAACCAGTAGGGGACTGATCACCCCAGGGAAATTCCCTGGCCTCATCCTCCTCACAAAATGAGTGAGATGGAGGACCTCTGGTCGGGCTTAGGTTGACTCAGCATTGCAATCTCAAGAAGAAAATATGAGAGTCTGAAAATAGAAACATAACCCTAGTGTGAAGAATAAAATAGAGGTAATTTAAAAGGTTTCAAAATCAGTTAAAAATATTAAAAGAAATGGATAAAATGACTTAGAAATGGGAAATAGTCCGTCAAAATCAGAAAACTTACATGCTAATGGCAATAAGAGGTGGATTTAAAATGTCTACAACAAGAAGAAAATTGTAAACACAGATTTGAAAATGTTTTTGCATTATTGGTTGCGCCAAATAGAGAAAAGCTTACGTTAATGGTGGCAAGAAAGCCAATGATTTTTGTTTTGGTTTATTTTGGCAAGAGGGCCAATTATTTTTTGTTTTGTTATGTTTTGTGTAACTGTACCTGCTGAGCAGTAACCAGAGAATAACATGCACAGAACAGAAAAATAATGAGACATCTAAAAGCAGTCATACACATAACCCATTACTTTTGAAGAGTCTGAAACGGGACAGATATTTAAAATGCAGATTATGTTAAAAAAAAAACATGCTCTACAAACTTATTAGGAAGAGATGTGATGTGGGTTGAGCATTAGAATTGTTCCAACAATACATGGGTTTTAGAATAAATTAAACAATGGTGTCCCAAAATATTATTATGTATTGAATATACACTGTTTAGCCACTAAAAAAGATTTATAGAGGATGTAACCCTGTCCCACTAACTATATTAACTTAGATTGATGCATTGGACTAACACAGGATGGGTGGGGGCTGAGTGCTGGCTCAAAAGACTATATTCTCACAAGCCATGAGCTCAAACTTAGCTACAGTTCGAGAGACAGTCAATTGTTGTTGAACATCTTGTGCTGTTCTCCAGATAAGAAGATTTAAGCAGAAACAATCCACAAAATTAGCAGCTGTGGTTCACTAAAGTAAAGCTATCTTTTAAAAAGCACCTCAGCCACAGACAAAGAAATAAATTATGTATTTTCTGAGAATGACTAACTTCTGTAGATAATGGATTCCTAACCACGCGTTAGAAACACAAATGTTGCAGAGTTTACTTAATTCTTAGCCCGTGTCAGCTGGACATATTATTAAAAAGCCTGAAGATGGAAAACAGGCATTTGAGCAGTTAAAACAACTGTTATTTAGAATATAAATTATGTCTTAGCATATACACGACAAAGCCATTCGTACAAGCCGTAGACTAAAAACAAAACAAAAAGAAAAGATGATATGATATTTGTGTTAATGCATAAGGGGGGACTTAAAGTTGATACCAGTGGCATACTATTCCACACGGCTAGATCCAGTAGCCCAAGCAATGTCTGAATGTTTACAAGCAGGAGTGGCTGCAGCCTTGGCAGTGCAGGCCTCTGCTCCTATTGTACTAAACAGACACTTACACTGAAAGTTCCACATGCTTATTTTTTATTTAATTTGTTTTGCTCTCACAGCCTCATATCACTTTTGAGCACTGCGTGACATTTAAGCCAGCTACACTTTTACGTACAGCCAAACAGATAAAAACTATGGCAGCCAGATCTGACCTACAAGATATGCCTATTCCAAAAGCTGATTTAACCATTGTTGATGGTTCAAGCAAACAAACCTTGAACACATAGCCACTACTTCCACACTATTCCGCACAGGCAGCGGAACTGATTGCCCTGATTGTGCACACAGGTGCAAAAGGGTTTCATTGAGAAACCACAAAGCAGACAAGGCCACTAACCAGGCAGAAGGTTTTTTTCTTTTATTATGATTTTAGTAATCCAAGAAGCCTATTGGAACATCAGGTTCTGATACGATGTTGACCATTATTTTACTCCAGATACTGCTATTGCAGTTGCTTTTATTAATTTTATGTAAAACACTTTGAACTACAACAACCATCTGAGATACATACACATTTGAAGAATTAAAACACACAATACTAAAACATCTGCTGCAATATTGAGCCATGGTGAAAACATGCCTCAATAAGTGGGGATAGTAAGCATATATTTTTAGTTCTTGTTTTTATTTTATGAGAAAGAAAGTTAATCATTCATCATTGATTTGATATTGTTTTACTTCTTATTGAATAATTTAGTTTGAAAGATGTTTAAACATTCAGTTATAGATTTTATTGAGTTAAATCCCAACGAAAGAAAGAAATATTGTCTAGCCATAGACAATCACTGCTCACAACCCCCAGTCAGCCGGACTGGTAGAAAAGAAAGAACCGATCTATTGAAAGCCAATTCAGAGAGAGAAATTAGTGATATTAAGCATGCATGTTGATATCACTGTTTGAAATGATGTATGGAAGAATCTAAACTGCATAAGTTCTTAAACCATTTGCCAAAACAGACGAAGAGATTGAAAATACTTGGCAAAGCTGATATTTGAAACTAAATGCTCTCAGACTTCTCTCCCCTACACAGGAACACTGTGAGACTGAAACCAAGGTTGGGCCAGGAGACTGGGTCCTAATCAACAGTCTCAAAAGAAAACATTTCCACTTGCCCAAGTGGGACAGAGCATACCAAGAGCTACTGTCAACATCTACCACAGTCAAAATAGCTGAGAGAGCCACGTGGATACATCTGACTCACTGTAAACGGGTAAGCCTGCAGATGGCGGATGCAGAGGAGTAAGGACCATCTTTCTTTGCTGTTTCCAGGTATTGCCCGCAGTGACAGAAAGACCAGTCTACAAAGGGGGGTTGATGTATAGATTCTTCTCGTCTCAAACGCTGGCAGTAGATATAGTACTGTCCTGTGGGATTAGAACCGAGTGGAAATTGTGGAGTAAAAGGTCTATTCCTCTGCAAAGTCATGGGAGGTTACGCAAAGTGGGCCAAAGTATGTGGGGGACTCCTAGTAACGACTGTGGGATTTTACATTGTTGGTCTAATAACATGCTTATAAATGATAGCTATACAGCATCACTTTTCACATTTTAATGCCAGACAATGCTTCACCACCTCCACACATTATTAGCAAAGATGCTGTGTTTGAATGCTATTTAAAACCTGGGGAAAAGAACGATGCACACCTAGGACACATATTACATATGTGCTTGATAATGGAAGAGAAATACAGTTAAATACTTCATCTGAATGTAAAACTGCGGGGATGTGTTTGAATGGCAGACTTCTTGAAGTACAGGACATAGCCATAGCTGATATGTGGTGGTTATGTGGGAATTGTGAATTAAGAGCTACACTGCCTGTGGGTTGGTCTAGAACAATGTTAGTACAACCTTTTAAGATTACCCCCAGGTCCAAGATACACCAGTACCTGAGGAACGTTCCAATGCATTCCATACGAGGGAGGAGAGAAGCAGGGTTCGACAGCCTGGGCATTCCCCAGGGCATTCCAGACGACTACAAGGCCTTGAACCCAGCAGCGAATGGCCTGGCATCTACCCCCTGCCCCTGGTGCGTCATCGGAGCACACACAGATTGGATTAATTTCCTTTACTACGCAGAGATGAAATTCCAAAACCTGACAACACCAGAGATGGGGACTACCTAAAGATCATCCGTGATGGGGGAACCAGACTGCCCAAACACATTTTCCACAAAGAGACTGTTTACATTTTCCTGCCCACTGTAATATTCAACAACCGATGTGTTCTGCAAAAGGCAGAAGGCCTTCAAGGACACAGCAAAGAAACCTTGTTTGAATGTTATCTGAATCCTAGGCGAGCTAATGAACCACACATAGTCGACGCTCACTATGTTGGCCTACAAATGCAAAGTATTCAAATGTGTGATGAGAAATATGATGACATTTTTGGGTGATTGACTGATGATGATATGGAGTGATGCTCAGTAATGTTCTCTGTTCCGAAAATCCATGTGATGAAGCTCAGAATGATGATTTTGAAGTTATCCATTGAAATTGATAATTAACGCTGAAGAAAGATGATTTGTGATTTTGATTGTGTTTGTAATTTTTGATTATCCATTGAAACGGATAAAAGGAGGGATTGATAGAGATAATTTCCAAACACTATTATATTCTAAGGTCATTAATAATCAAGTGCCTTGTATTAATATATTCCTTGTATGAATTATGTGCTTATGAAAGAAGGAGCACAGCTTTTCTCTGTGTGTGTGTAACTAGAATATTAGGTGCCACTAAGTCTGCATATGAACAAGAGCATGTTTAGACCAGAGGAGATAAGAAAGGAACTGTGCTTCTTCCGACCTTGTGCAAAACTGCCACCCTTGCAAGACAGGGAGCCTCGGACGTGAGAAATCCACCACGTGATCATCCCTGCTGAAAGCCAAACTTCTTACTATATAAACCCCGTGCGAAGGGTTTATCAGGGCCTTCACTGTCAGCCTCGGCTGGTAGGGGAGCCCAATTGCAATTGTCTTTGTTTGTCTGTCTAATAAATATACTTTCATGCAGCTCCGGAGTCCTGAACTAACTAGGGTGATTTTTCACCTATCAGTTACGCTTTTCATTTACTTCTGGGTAAGATACGCGTGACAGTGGCGAGTGACAGTAATGAGAAGGTAAATAACACTAACATGCATTACTATCATTACAGTTTTTTACAATTGCTAAAACACATTCTTGAAACAGTCACTCATTTTCTCTAAACTCTAAACACAAAACCTCATCTTCAAGCACTATTTACAAAACCTCTGAATCCTCTTGCAAAATGAAACTTTCGCCTCAAAACAGTTTTACCTGTGCTCAAAATCAAACATTGCTGTCAACTCATAAACAAAGTGTTCAAAATTATATACACTTTCAATCAGTCAGTAAACAATACACCAAAAAATAGAAAACACACTGTTCAAAACATATAGTTCTCAGGGAGAAGTACATTTTTTTTTTTTACCTCAAAACTAATTTCATATTTATCTATCATTGACTTTTGATGAATGAAAACATGTTCTCTCTCATAGTAGCTATACAAATGTATCAGAAATAACTACTTTGCTTTGCTCTAATTTGTGTTGGTTCTTTCTCCTTCTTGTACCCCTATAGTACTGTACCCTGCATCTCACAGCTCCCAACCCACTCTTGTTCTTCATTGATATGAACCTGCTACCAGTCAAAATCTATTGAGCAATCAGTACTGTTACTGTACCAAACAGAAAGCACAATGTTCAGGGCCATACAACTTGTTTACGTTTTGTCCTTATACAGCCTACAATGCACTGTAGGCCTACTACAATATACACTACCACACTAAAAGGGACACAAATCAAAGGAGTCAACGTGTTGTTTACTTGTCCTCGTCCCCTCACATTGTTTCTTCTATTCATTCTCAGACTTTCTCCTTCCCACCTTCAACAACCTGTTTGCTCCCTAAACTGGCTCATATTGGTTGTGTCACATCATTTGATAGAAGTTAAATCAATTTTGAGTGGTTGTGTTCAATCAATGACATTTGTTCTCTATTTGTATTTGATTGTTGCCACTTGTGTTTACCTGTATGGATGACATGTGAATTAAAGTGCAGAATGTGTTTTAAGACTGAGAATGTGTTTAGAGTTTTGCTGAAAAGTCTAAGTGAGACCTGCAAATTGTGTTTTACCATGAGAAATAGTTTAAGGTATTGACAACAGACTGCCCAATTAGCTTCATGAGTTCAGGCAACTGAGAACTTTGTTCAACTAGTGGGTTTTAGTGTTTTAGCAATTGTAAAAAACTGTAATCCAAAGGGTTAGTAGAATAACAAGGGGGATGGTTTTTGTGCACATTTAGCATAGCGTAAGCATAATAGCATAATACAACATTGGACAATAATTTATGATTACATATCACACAATCATTTATGATTATGTATTATG
>NC_137920.1:23827556-23830056 GCF_963457725.1 Sprattus sprattus
GACAGATAGCCAAGTCTCCATCGTAGAGCTGAAATGTTTCCTTTTTCAAAAATGTGATGTGATTGGTCAACTTTTCGTCATTGCATTTCACCTGACAACCCTCTAAGCAAAGGCCAGCGTTTGGTGAAATGCTAATTAAATGTTTTCGATCATGCGGATGTCCCTTTTGGATAGGTTTAGTCATTATAGCAAAGTGTACATACTCTAGCTACTCCATACCTAAAATAACCCTTGTTCGTTTGTCTTATGAGCTAGTTAATGCGTACAACAACGCGCTCAACGACGTAACCAAATTAAATTATTTGGCAACTATTTGTATAGTCGCTTTTAGTCGATAAAGTCCATAAGTTGTTGCAGCCCTAAGACACACACGCACACACATATACACGCAAGCTCGCACGAACACACACACACACACACACACACACAAACACGCGCAGGGTGCACACACAGAGACTGCATTAATGCATTTTCTCACCTGGCTAAAACGAAACACAAACACACTTCAAGACACATTATATATGTAGTCAAAGTTGCTGAAGACACAGACACTTACAAATCAATCACACCTTTTAAAGAATTTGAAACATTGGTCTAGAAAAGTATTCATTATCTTCTGTAGAAGCATAAGCTCACAACAAAACAACAAGCATGTACATGCAAGCGCGCGCAAACAGAGACACGCACACATTTCAACAGGAAAATACACACCCTCGTCGCTGTCACGTAGACATGGCTATTGTCGCATTCAGAACAAGCAACCCTTTGCTGTTTACACAAGTCATTGACTAAACGCCGGAACAAAGCATTTCCAGTTAGGCATTACTGTACCTGTGAATACCACAAGGCCACAGAACAACACACCGCTGACAGATTGCCGGAAAAACAGGATCGTCACCTCTCTAGAATTCACTGACCCTGGCATACAAGGCTAGCCTATTTTCATATCACTTTTCAGGGTAGTCTCCAGGTGTGGACAGCTTAATATGCCTCTTATGAAGACACATTAAGAATGGAATATTCATGAATGTGGGATAACTCAAAGGGGAACTATAAGTAGGCTACTTGGGCTTTTTTTAGGATTCATTTAAACTTTGCAAAATAAAATCATCCTTAGACATGCATATTCAATAAAATACTATTCTACCGTCCAAACCCCTATAACAGTTAATTAACCGCGTTGTATGCGCGCAACATTGCGGGCGTGCTTGATCGATCCAGCATGGTCACATTCCGGTAATCCTGTGATGACCAACAAGTTGATACGGCTGACAGAGAAAGAGAGAGACAGAATGGTCTAAAAGGCACGTAGGGCCACTTAGAGTTGGTGTGTGTCGTTCAATAAACAGGGACGTTATTGGCAGGCCCTGAATAGGCTCCCAAAGCACGGAGACTTGGTCCGACCGGCCGTGTACGGGTGACGATTATAAATGACAAGAGGCACTGGAGGAAGATGGAGAGGAGCCTATCTGAGAGGGTCGATAAGGAGGGCACCCGCGGAGCACATAGGTGAATACACAGCCCAGCGGAGAGAGAGAGAGGGGAGACAGACAGCGCAGCCAACACACACACACACACACACCGTGCGGATCTAACGCACCTCACTCAAATGCATCGAGATTTCAAATCCCTAAGCAGCGTTCAATACTTGGGTTTACATAACTTTCAGCCTGTTTAAATAACTGCAACAGGAACAGAGCTACACTTCCTTCGAACGCCTATTAAAATGCGCATTCATTAACGGTTTCCCTGTGCACACCACACCACATTTCATACATAAGGCTGATTAGAACATCTTTCGTCTTTTAATAAGGTGCATGAAACCCTCATTTACAAAATAGCCTATCAGATAGTGAATAAAGCCTGCTAAACGGGCTCGCCTGAGCACACAAGAGCACATGTGTGGCCAACTATACTCTTGGCATTCTGCGTTCTTTGGACGTTTGCTCTTTTGATGGGGCATTTAAAAATATCTTACGTAACATTCGAACAATCGAAATCAGGGGAAGCAATGCAAGTTTGGTGTCTAAGTGACTAACCTGTACCACTCGAGACCTCTGTCGTAGAACCTGTCAAAGAAGTGTGGCTCCGCTCCAACCGCCCGCACGTCGGGGTGAATCCGGAGGAACTCGAGGAGCGCCCGGGTGCCCCCTTTCTTCACACCGATGATTATCGCCTGAGGGAACTCCTTGGTTCCGAAATTGTTCGACACTGTAATGTTGTTGTTGGAGGACCCCACAGTCTGGTCGGTTGAGCGCTGGTGAGTGTCGTCTTCGCTCTCCTGCAAAAGCGACCCAAATCTGTTCGAAAGGTGAAGTTGGCGGAGCACAGAAATGTTCCACTGCGCGTTGGTTCGGTGGCGCTCCGAGAGATGCACCGTTCCGTCATCGGCGTGAACTTTCCCTCTCGAACTTTGCTGGTCGTACAAGGGTCGTGGCGACGATTCGCAGTATCCAGTTAGACAGTAGAACAGACAGGTTACGATAATAATCATGGTCAA
>NC_137920.1:23835056-23842556 GCF_963457725.1 Sprattus sprattus
ATTGTAAGAACTCATGAGCATTTCTTAGAAATCACAAAGAAATGATGACATCGTCTGACAGATGAACAAAGACAAGAATTATGACTCTGGATGTCACTTCCACCAGCTCCAAAGGTGATCCTTGAGCTGGTTCACTGCCCCTGCAAAAACTATGTTTGCCTGCGAGTTTAACTAACTTTGACACTATGGATTTAAGAAAATGGGCAAAAACTTAAGGTGGCAACAACCACACACACACTCCACATACAAACACACACACCCCACATACAGTAGGCTACACACACATTTCACTCCACATCGACACATAGCCTACACACGCACACACACACTCACAGGTGAGATTTCATTCACAACAATAAACCCTCATTCCCCTATAACATTACAGCTCCACTCCCAGATTCTCTCTCTCCCACACACACACACTTACAGAAATACAATAATCATCCCAACTTTAGAAATCCAGCGAGGGGGTTGACTTTTCCTCATTGATCTGGAGCACTCACACCTAATTGTAAGCCCTGTCAGACCCTCGTTTGTAATTGTGATTAACATTAAATAAGGGTTAAATACATTATATCAATAAGACACAGAACAAAATACAGTAGTAATAAGGATGATAAGTGCAACGGCCCAGTGGTTGAGAAACACTGCACTAGGACATCAAGTCTGAAATGCCATCAGCGGTTGCACAGTGAAGAAAAGCCACTTAAATGCTTGAATTCTGAAGTGTGAAGTTTGCCCTTCTCAAATACATATGTTGATACTCATGCCATGTGGAAAAACTTCTAAACAAGCTGGGTCTTTAAAACGTCACCTGATAGTACATGGCAGGGAAGGTCCACATAAATGTGCCTGACCTTTTATATGTTTACAATATGTAAAGGCATTTTCACTGGCATTTTCATATGCAAAAACATACTATGTGGGAAAACATTTACAAGGTCTTCAACTCTGTTTGTGTGTGTGTGTGTGTGTGGAAGAGAAGACTGGAGAGAAGCCTCGTGAAGGTGCCCAGTGTGTGCACACTCACACTCACACACATGCACATCCTCATATAGGCTGTAAGGTGAACCCTGTTTCCGTTTTAACCCGCTACACTGTCTGGCATCTACAGATGTGGCAGTCATTGCTGTAAGTGTGCAGACAGATTTGCCATGCACTTTATATGTTTTCACAGGGACTGGCAACAGGACATGTATCATTGACATTACCAAGGTGTCATCAGCTCTTGGAACCAGTGTGTGTTCAGCCTTGATCGGAATTCAAACATTCTATGGGTGTGACTCCACAAGTGCCTTTTATGGCAAAGGAAAAAGAAAGACATTTTCTGTTGCATGTGAGAAAGATGAGTACCTAAAGGCTTTTAAAAGTTTAGGTACTAACTTAAACTTGGAGCAGTCAACATTTGCATTTCTTTGCCAGTATGTATGCCACTTATATGATCAGTCGGCTGCTGATAATGTAAATAAAGCTAGGTTCAAGGCTTTCTGTATGACATCATCAGCCTTGCCAGAATTATCCATTCCCCCTACCACTGATGCCCTCCATCAGCACTGCAAAAGGGCAAACTACCAGGCTGCAATAATGAGGTCCTGTCTCAAACATAATATAAGTGCTCCATCACCTGCTGGATATGGTTGGCAAATAGAGGATGGGAACTTCACGTCACCTGGATGACTAGAAATCCAGCCCCTGACAGTGTTTTGCATGTGATACACTGTGGCTGCAAAGGTGCCTGTGAGACAGACAGATGTTTTTCTGCAGGATTGTGTTGCATGTAGTTGACCTATGTCGTTGCTGTAGGAACTGGAAGATAACTGTCCTGACACTGACACTAACAGTGAGGACTGAGTGTCCCTAATCTGTTATTTCTTATTCAGTTTTGTACAGTTTTATTTATCATATTTCATGTTTCATGAAGAGTGTTTTTATGGTTCATTAGTGTTGTTTTCATTTGTGGAAGAATGAATGAATTAATGAATGAACAAACAGATGGTCATTGGTATTTACAATTACTGCCTTTTATTGATACATGGAGGTTTATTTGTCACATACATAAAAATACTACTGTTTTTTTCTGTGCGAGTGTGGAGAAAGAAAGATCAAGAAATATTTTTCATAGATAGCAAGAGGGAGTTTAAAGAGCAGTGTGTGAAAAAAGGTGTAATTGATGTTTTATAGTCATTGTGTGTGTTTAGGATAAGGAATGCTTGAGGAAAGAAGCTCCTCCTCAGTCTCTCTGTTCTGGTCTTGTAGCAGCAGAGACGTTTGCCTGACCTCAGTGTTTTGAAAAGTCCATGGTCAGGATGTTAGGAATCCTTTACAATACCTTGGGCGCTGGTAGGTAGGTCTTCTCTTGCAGGTCTCCTGCAGAATATGGAGAGATGCTCTGATGATTCGGTGCTGCAGTCACAGGCTGTACAGTTCCCATACCAAGTGATGCTGTCAGGACACACAGCTGATGGTGCTGAACTTCCTCAGCTGATGTAGGAAGTACAGTCTTTGCCTTGATTTCTTCGGTGGGTGTTCACAGTCCATGTAAGATCTTCAGTAATGGGTATTCCCACGTATGTCAAACTTGATGTAAATAACTTAACATAAAAATAACATTATCGTATATTTGCCTCATTGTTATTCTTGGACGCGGCTATCTATACAGCACTAATTAGAATTAATTTAGCCCACTTTTGAGGATGTTCGGATGTTTTCCTCTATCTTTAACGATGTTTCTAACCACACGGGAGCCGCCATTTTTCCATTCTGTTGACAAATGCAGCCTTCTCATTGGTGTAGCATGATCACGTGTCGAACCGTGGCACGGCTCCCGACAAAAATCTTATTACGCTCTGAAGTCTCTAGTTCTGCATAAAACAAAGCCATATAGACAATCGACTGGAAAATCAGCGACGAACTTTTTTTTGGTAACTGACCACGACTCGTTCTTTTTTATAAGCTAAAGATTGTGTAGATGCCAGTGAGTGGAACGGGCTGAAACGAAAACCGTGTTCACCTTACGGCCTAAAATGAGTGTGGGAAGAGCAGTTACAGCGCATTAGCTTTTAAGTACTGTCACATAGATTAACCTACCATATGAATGAACGTCATTGTAATTTTGATATTTATTCAAGACAAAAGCGCACTAAGGAATCTATCTTGTATTTGTGCGTGTGAAAGAGAGAGAGAGGCCAGTTGGATGATTCATTTAGTTACTAAGTTTTTCTACTCTACAATGTTTTAAAACAGTGACAACTCCATCCTCAACAGCTTGAGTTTTTTTTTCTGAGCTCCACTGGAAAGCAGCCGTGAAAAAACACATTGCAGTGTGACAGCAATATCTAACAGGCTACTGCAGTAGAAAAGAACTGAATAAGAACAGACATAACAGCATCACATATCACTTTATTTTAAGAAGTAACACCAACAGAACCGGCACCCACAGGTCTGTGTTTACGTCAGAGGCCATGTTCCTGTGACAGTGTGTAGATGGCTAGAGGGTGGCTCAGGTGTAGAGGGTTAACAGGTTTTATTTCCTCCTTCCTCAGGTCCATCGCCACGGCGACCGTTTGTTTGTCATGGTGAGAAGGAGAGTGTTCTTCTCACAGAAGAAAGGCTAGTAAGAAATAGTGTGTGTGTGTGTGTGTGTGTGTGTGTGTGTGTGTGTGTGTGTGTGTGTGTTTGTGTGTACGCGTGTGTGTGCATGTGTATACATGTACGCGTGAGCACAAATATAATATCATAAAAACCATAATATCTCACTGAATGTGTTTGTGTATCATTTTTGCCAGGTGGGAAAATGCATTACTACATACTGTGTATGTACACCCCATGCACGCGCGTGTGTGTGTGTGTGTGTGTGTGTGTGTGTGTGTGTGTGTGTGTGTGCGTGTGTGTGTGTATGTGTGTATGTGTGTGTGTGAGAGAGTGTGTTTGTGAGTGTGTGTGTGAGAGTGTCTGTGTGTGTGTGTGTGTGTGTGTGTGTGTCTGTGTGAGAGTGTGTGTGAGTGAGTGAGTGAGAGTGTGTGTGTGTGTGTGTGTGTGTGTGTGTGTGTGTGTGTGTGTGTGTGTGTGTGTGTTTTTCTCACACATATATTCGGGGTGAGAAAATAGCAGCAACTGTCACCATAGTCACAAGCCATCTGTGCTCCTCCCATGAGAGGTAAGCCTCTTGAGTAGGCTACTTCAGGAAATCATCATATTTCCCCCAAGTCTAAGTCATAGATGTGGTATATATTGTACACTTAAGTAGTACTTAAAAACATATGTAGATCTATGGATGCTCTGAAGTAGTCCTAGAAGGCTAATTGGTTCTTAACAGGGAATTTGTCATTCCATTCTGGCCTTTTCTGGTCCAGAGTGACTGTTCACTCTTGTGTGTTGGTCACATTGGAGACGGAGCCAGTGACTGTTCACTCTTAGTGTGTGATGGTCACCGTGGAGATAGAGCGAGTGACTGTTCACTCTTAGTGTGTGATGGTCACCTTGGAGATGGAGCGAGTCCAGCAGGACAGTGGGGTGTGAAATCTATAAGAGGGAACATAAACATTATCACCTACTGAGAAACACTCCCTAGGGCCTTGAGAGAGAGAGAGAGAGAGAGAGAGAGAGAGAGAGGGAGAGAGAGAGAGAGAGAGGGAGGGGAAAGAGAAATAGATCGAGAAAATCTTGGGAGAGAGAATGAGAGAGGAGGGGAAAGAGAAATAAATACATACGAGCAGGGTAGGTAGAGAGAGAGACAAAGACAGAGACAATAGACAAAAATGGACAGTCAGACATAAATAATGATGGCAGCCCCCAGGAACCCCATAGGAATAGAGACAAAAAAAGAGAAAGAAAGAAAGAAAGTAAAAAATGTTTTTTTATAATTACTCTGTCCAAGAAAGATGTCTATTGTCACAGCAGACAAAAAGGAGCTCAGTTTCCCAGAGGGGGACTGTCGCTCACAGACAGCAGACAGCAGACAGCATAGCTCTAAACCCAGGTAGCCTGGCTCTGCTCTGCCCCCAGATCAGGTTTCATGCCGGTGTGTCTCTGCTTCTACAAGTGGGAAAGAAACATTTCTGACTTGCTTTTTTAACGACACCTCTAAAGTCATCGACTCGGCAATTATTTCATAATCATCATCTCTTGGTAGACAGAGAAGCACACTGTGGTATTGTTTGTCCAACTCCACCATCAATCTATTCACATCAGAGTTTTATTTCACACAGGCAATAGAACATATGCAGAAGAAGAGCAAGATCCTAACTGGTATAAGCATCTGTGCAATCATCACCCCCCCCCCATGGTCCTAGCGTGTCTGTCAACCAATTAGTAAAACTCCAACCTGCTGTAAGGCTATATTTCATGTTACTGTGTGTGTGTGTCTACCTGCTGTAAGGGCTTTATTTCATGTAACTGTGTGTCTGCTGCTTATGCCAGGCTGCAGACCAGGTGCCTGGGTGGTGAAATTAGAGATTGTCATGATAACCCACAACCCCCCAGGCCTTGAGATGAGCGGGGGGTCCTTGTAATGCTACCTTCCCTTGTGGTTTGTATATAATGGATGGATAATAGCGCATGTTAGTTAAAGCTTAACGTGAATAGACTAGGTAGACCATCCACCTTCATTTATATACATATATACTGTGTATATATATATTTATATATATATGTATGTTTATATACAGTATATATAAAGGGTGGGTGGTGATCTATGAATATACAGTTTATATAGACCCTCCCATAGACATCACCCACCCTTCCCATACCTGTATCACAGACACAGAGTGCTCTCTCACAGACTTCTCTGCTGAGGCAGTGGGTAATTAGACCTGCATTCAGAGAGACATAGGTCCCATACACACACTCACACACTCACACACACACACACACACACACACACACACACACACACACACACACACACACACACAGTTACAGCACCTGGTCCTGAAACAGAAGTATAGGGGTCGACTCTCCTAAAAATGAGTGTTTGTTAAAGTGCTAAGAGACAAAATAACAAGGGTTGTCGTGTTTGTCAATACATGTGTGAGAATGTGTGATATATGAATTGGGTTTTCTCCAAAAAATGGTTGTATCCTTAGTTTAGTTTAAAAAAAAAAAAATAGGTGATAGTTAAGTTTACTTTTCTGTGTTGTTACTGTACAACTATTGAGGTATTGCTGGAGGGCTTTGTTGTATCGTTGCAAGGCCTCCTCACTATTGCATCCAAAAATTTGAATTTCCCGAAGCACAACGATTACAATAACAAGGGAAATACAATATCAAGGGTGTTTTCCAATACATATACAGTGCCACTTTAAAGTATGTGAACCCCTTGACCACTTAGGAGTTTTCTGTTGTTTTACCATGATTTTTCATTTTTTTCATCACCAATTTTCCATAGAAGGAATGTCAGGTTTATGTTTATCATTTGCATGTACTTTTTTTAGAGGGAATTGTTTGAGTAGCCAAAAGACTACATGAAACATGGAATTAGTCCATTTCAAAAGTAAGTGAACCCCCAGCTAAGTTGGTAAAGTCAAGCAGGTAACAGATTCAGTGAAACTTATTTGGGTGCTTAATTAGTCAATTAAGCAAACCGATCATCTGAGACATCCTTAGGGAAAGGTTTGGGCAACACAGATTAAAAGAGAGAGGAAACCAACCAAACTACTGTAATGCCAAGGTGTACCCACACAGATCAACAATGCCGAAAGGAAACGAGATATCCGAGAACATCAGGAAGAAGGTTCTGACAGCCCATCAGTCTTGGGAAAGCTATAAGACCATCTCTAAAAGATTCCAGCTCCATCCATCCATCCAAGACAAATAATTTAGAAATGGAGGGCATTCAACATGACCGCATCTCTGCCTAGAAGTGGATGCCCATCAAGACTATCACCAAGAAGCACCAGAAGAAGAATAAATCAGGTAAAAGTCAACCCACACATCACCTCTAAAGAGTTTCAGACCTCTCTGGCAGCATCTGGGGTAAATGTACATGGGTCTACAATCAGACGAAAATTGAATAGACATGACATTCATGATCGGGTTGCTAGAAGGAAGCCTCTGCTCTCAAGAAAGAACATAACTGCCCGTTTCAACTTTGCCCAAGCGCACGTGGATAAACTAAAGGCCTTCTGGAAGTCCCTTCTTTAAACAGATGAGTCCGAGATAGAATTATTTTGTCACGATCAAAACCAACTATTTTCGTCTGATTGTAGACCCATGTACATTTAACCCAGATGCTGCCAGAGAGGTCCAAAACTCTTTAGAGGTGATGTGTGGGTTGACTTTTACCTGATTTATTCTTCTTCTGGTGCGTCTTGGTGATGGTCTTGATGGGCGTCCACTTCTAGGCAGAGATGCGGTCATGTTGAATGCCCTCCATTTCAAAATTATTTGTCTTGGATGGATGGATGGAGCTGGAATCTTTTGGAGATGGTCTTATAGCTTTCCCAAGACTGATGGGCTGACAGTACCTACTTCCTGATGTTCTCGGATATCTCGTTTCCTCTC
>NC_137920.1:23847556-23852556 GCF_963457725.1 Sprattus sprattus
AATGTGAGAGAGAGACAGGATGTGAATGTGAAAGAGAGAGACAGGATGAAAATGTGAGAGAGAGACAGGATGTGAATGTGAGAGAGAGAGAGGATGTGAATGTGAGACAGGATGTGAGAGTGAGAGACAGGATGTGAGAGTGAGAGAGAGACAGGATGTGAATGTGAGAGAGAGAGACAGGATGTGAGAGAGAGAGAGAGACAGGATGTGAATGTGAGAGAGAGAGAGGATGTGAATGTGAGAGAGAGAGAGAGGATGTGAATGTGAGAGAGAGACAGGATGTGAATGTGAGAGTGAGACAGGATGTGAATGTGAGAGAGAGACAGGATGTGAATGTGAAAGAGAGACAGGATGTGAATGTGAAAGAGAGACAGGATGTGAATGTGAGAGTGAGACAGGATGTGAGAGTGAGAGTGAGACAGGATGTGAATGTGAGAGAGAGAGACAGGATGTGAATGTGAGAGAGAGACAGGATGTGAATGTGAAAGAGAGACAGGATGTGAATGTGAAAGAGAGACAGGATGTGAATGTGAGAGTGAGACAGGATGTGAATGTGAGAGAGAGAGACAGGATGTGAATGTGAGAGAGAGACAGGATGTGAATGTGAGAGAGAGACAGGATGTGAATGTGAGAGAGAGAGACAGGATGTGAATGTGAGAGAGAGACAGGATGTGAATGTGAGAGAGAGACAGGATGTGAATGTGTGAGAGAGAGACAGGATGTGAATATGAGAGAGAGAGACAGGATGTGAATGTGAGAGAGAGAGACAGGATGTGAGAGTGAGAGAGAGAGAGGATGTGAATGTGTGAGAGAGAGAGAGGATGTGAATGTGAGAGAGAGAGAGGATGTGAATGTGAGAGAGAGAGAGAGGATGTGAATGTGAGAGAGAGACAGGATGTGAATGTGAGAGAGAGAGAGAGGATGGGAATGTGAGAGAGAGACAGGATGTGAGAGTGAGAGACAGGATGTGAATGTGAGAGTGAGACAGGATGTGAATGTGAGAGAGAGAGACAGGATGTGGATGCAGTGAGAGAGAGAGGATGTGAATGTGAGAGAGAGAGACAGGATGGGAATGTGTGAGAGAGACAGGATGTGAATGTGAGAGAGAGACAGGATGTGAGAGTGAGAGACAGGATGGGAATGTGAGAGTGAGACAGGATGTGAATGTGAGAGAGACGTAATGTGAATGTGAGAGAGTGAGACAGGATGTGAATGTGAGAGTGAGACAGGATGTGAATGTGACAGAGAGACAGGATGTGAATGTGAGAGAGACGTAATGTGAATGTGAGAGAGTGAGACAGGATGTGAATGTGAGAGTGAGACAGGATGTGAATGTGAGAGAGAGACAGGATGTGAGAGTGAGAGACAGGATGTGAATGTGAGAGAGAGACAGGATGTGAATGTGAAAGAGAGAGAGAGGATGTGAATGTGAGAGAGAGAGACAGGATGTGAATGTGAGAGAGAGAGAGGATGTGAATGTGAGAGAGAGAGAGAGGATGTGAATGTGTGAGAGAGACAGGATGTGAATGTGAGAGAGAGACAGGATGTGAATGTGAGAGAGAGAGACAGGATGTGAATGTGAATGTGAGACAGGATGTGAATGTGAGAGAGAAAGACAGGATGTGAATGTGAGAGAGAGACAGGATGTGAATGTGAGAGAGAGAGAGAGGATGTGAATGTGAGAGAGAGAGAGAGGATGTGAATGTGAGAGAGAGACAGGATGTGAATGTGAGAGAGAGACAGGATGTGAATGTGAGAGTGAGACAGGATGTGAATGTGAGAGAGAGACAGGATGTGAATGTGAGAGAGAGACAGGATGTGAATGTGAGAGAGAGAGAGAGAGGATGTGAATGTGTGAGAGAGAGAGAGGATGTGAATGTGAGAGAGAGACAGGATGTGAATGTGAGAGAGAGAGAGAGGATGTGAATGTAAGAGAGAGAGAGAGGATGTGAATGTGAGAGAGAGACAGGATGTGAATGTGAGAGAGAGACAGGATGTGAATGTGAGAGTGAGACAGGATGTGAATGTGAGAGTGAGACAGGATGTGAATGTCAGAGAGAGACAGGATGTGAATGTGAGAGAGAGACAGGATGTGAATTTGAGAGAGAGAGAGAGAGGATGTGAATGTGTGAGAGAGACAGGATGTGAATGTGAGAGAGAGACAGGATGTGAATGTGAGACAGAGAGACAGGATGTGAATGTGAATGTGAGACAGGATGTGAATGTGAGAGAGAAAGACAGGATGTGAATGTGAGAGAGAGACAGGATGTGAATGTGAGAGAGAGACAGGATGTGAATGTGAGAGAGAGAGAGAGGATGTGAATGTGAGAGAGAGAGACAGGATGTGAATGTGAGAGAGAGAGAGAGGATGTGAATGTGAGAGAGAGACAGGATGTGAATGTGAGAGAGAGAGAGAGGATGTGAATGTGAGAGAGAGAGAGAGGATGTGAATGTGAGAGAGAGACAGGATGTGAATGTGAGAGAGAGACAGGATGTGAATGTGAGAGTGAGACAGGATGTGAATGTGAGAGAGAGACAGGATGTGAATGTGAGAGAGAGACAGGATGTGAATGTGAGAGAGAGAGAGAGGATGTGAATGTGAGAGAGAGAGACAGGATGTGAATGTGAGAGAGAGAGAGGATGTGAATGTGAGAGAGAGAGAGAGGATGTGAATGTGTGAGAGAGACAGGATGTGAATGTGAGAGAGAGACAGGATGTGAATGTGAGAGAGAGAGACAGGATGTGAATGTGAATGTGAGACAGGATGTGAATGTGAGAGAGAAAGACAGGATGTGAATGTGAGAGAGAGACAGGATGTGAATGTGAGAGAGAGACAGGATGTGAATGTGAGAGAGAGAGAGAGGATGTGAATGTGAGAGAGAGAGACAGGATGTGAATGTGAGAGAGAGAGAGAGGATGTGAATGTGAGAGAGAGACAGGATGTGAATGTGAGAGAGAGAGAGAGGATGTGAATGTGTGAGAGAGAGAGAGGATGTGAATGTGAGAGAGAGACAGGATGTGAATGTGAGAGAGAGACAGGATGTGAATGTGAGAGTGAGACAGGATGTGAATGTGAGAGAGAGACAGGATGTGAATGTGAGAGAGAGACAGGATGTGAATGTGAGAGAGAGAGAGAGAGGATGTGAATGTGTGAGAGAGAGAGAGGATGTGAATGTGAGAGAGAGACAGGATGTGAATGTGAGAGAGAGAGAGAGGATGTGAATGTAAGAGAGAGAGAGAGGATGTGAATGTGAGAGAGAGACAGGATGTGAATGTGAGAGAGAGACAGGATGTGAATGTGAGAGTGAGACAGGATGTGAATGTGAGAGAGAGACAGGATGTGAATGTGAGAGAGAGACAGGATGTGAATTTGAGAGAGAGAGAGAGAGGATGTGAATGTGAGAGAGAGAGACAGGATGTGAATATGAGAGAGAGACAGGATGTGAATGTGAGAGAGAGACAGGATGTGAATGTGAGAGTGAGACAGGGTGTGAATGTGAGAGAGAGAGAGAGGATGTGAATGTGAGAGAGAGAGAGAGGATGTGAATGTGAGAGAGAGACAGGATGTGAGAGAGAGACAGGATGTGAGAGTGAGAGAGAGACAGGATTTGAATGTGAGAGAGAGAGACAGGATGTGAATGTGAGAGAGAGACAGGATGTGAATGTGAGAGAGAGAGAGAGGATGTGAATGTGAGAGAGAGACAGGATGTGAGAGTGAGAGTGAGACAGGATGTGAATGTGAGAGAGAGAGACAGGATGTGAATGTGAGAGAGAGAGAGAGGATGTGAATGTGAGAGAGAGACAGGATGTGAGAGTGAGAGAGAGACAGGATGTGAATGTGAGAGAGAGAGACAGGATGTGAATGTGAGAGAGAGACAGGATGTGAATGTGAGAGTGAGACAGGATGTGAATGTGAGAGAGAGACAGGATGTGAGAGTGAGAGACAGGATGTGAATGTGAGAGAGAGACAGGATGTGAATGTGAGAGAGAGAGAGAGGATGTGAATGTGAGAGAGAGAGACAGGATGTGAATGTGAGAGAGAGAGAGGATGTGAATGTGAGAGAGAGAGAGAGGATGTGAATGTGTGAGAGAGACAGGATGTGAATGTGAGAGAGAGAGACAGGATGTGAATGTGAATGTGAGACAGGATGTGAATGTGAGAGAGAGAGACAGGATGTGAATGTGAGAGAGAGAGACAGGATGTGAATGTGAGAGAGAGACAGGATGTGAATGTGAGAGAGAGAGAGAGGATGTGAATGTGAGAGAGAGAGACAGGATGTGAATTTGAGAGAGAGACAGGATGTGAATGTGAGAGAGAGAGAGAGCATGTGAATGTGAGAGAGAGAGACAGGATGTGAATGTGAGAGAGAGAGACAGGATGTGAATGTGAGAGAGAGAGAGAGGATGTGAATGTGAGAGAGAGACAGGATGTGAATGTGAGAGAGAGAGAGAGGATGTGAATGTGAGAGAGAGAGGATGTGAATGTGAGAGAGAGACAGGATGTGAATGTGAGAGTGAGACAGGATGTGAATGTGAGAGAGAGACAGGATGTGAATGTGAGAGAGAGACAGGATGTGAATGTGAGAGAGAGAGAGAGAGGATGTGAATGTGTGAGAGAGAGAGAGGATGTGAATGTGAGAGAGAGACAGGATGTGAATGTGAGAGAGAGAGAGAGGATGTGAATGTGAGAGAGAGAGAGAGGATGTGAATGTGAGAGAGAGACAGGATGTGAATGTGAGAGAGAGACAGGATGTGAATGTGAGAGTGAGACAGGATGTGAATGTGAGAGAGAGACAGGATGTGAATGTGAGAGAGAGACAGGATGTGAATTTGAGAGAGAGAGAGAGAGGATGTGAATGTGAGAGAGAGAGACAGGATGTGAATATGAGAGAGAGACAGGATGTGAATGTGAGAGAGAGACAGGATGTGAATGTGAGAGTGAGACAGGATGTGAATGTGAGAGAGAGAGAGAGGATGTGAATGTGAGAGAGAGAGAGAGG
>NC_137920.1:23862556-23867556 GCF_963457725.1 Sprattus sprattus
ATCCACCCCCTTGGAAACGAGGTACAGGGAATGTTCTACCCCCATGAGGCAGTGGCCTTTGATAACGGCCATCTTTGATACCGGTCTGACTTTTGCACTCCCATGAAAAGATCACTGTCTGGAAACCCTGCAGGGCATGCTGGTATATAGGGGCGCTCCTCGCTAAGAGGTAGTCATAGGAAGCACCACACACAGACTGAACAGGTAATGCAGGAACCAATATAACTGAACCAATATGAATAGCATAGGTATGTGTGTGTGTGTGTGTGTAGGGGGGGGGGGGGGTTGCCTTTTGTGAGCGTATTTGTGTGTGCATATGTTTGGGTGTACTGTATATGTGTGGTTGGCTATGTGTGGGTGCGTGTGAGAGAGAGTGAGAGAGAGAGAGAGAGAGAACGAGAGAGAGGGTGTGTGTGTGTGTGTGTATGTGTGTGTGTGTGTGTGTGTGGGTGGGAGGGGGGGGTTGCCTTTTGTGAGCGTATTGATTTGTGTGTGCATATGTTTGGGTGTACTGTATATGTGTGGTTGGCTATGTGTGTGTGTGTGTGAGAGAGAGTGAGAGAGAGAGAGAGAGAGAAAAGAGAGAGAGGGTGTGTGTGTGTGTGTGTGTGTGTGTGTGGGTGGGAGGGGGGGGTGCCTTTTGTGAGCGTATTTGTGTGTGCATATGTTTGGGTGTACTGTATATGTGTGGTTGGCTATGTGTGTGTGTGCGTGAGAGAGAGAAAGAGAACGAGAGAGAGAGGTTGTGTGTGTGTGTGTGTGGGTGGGTGGGAGGGGGGGTGCCTTTTGTGAGTGTATGTGTGTGTGCATATGTTTGGGTGTACTGTGTATGTGTGTTTGGCTATGTGTGTGTGTGTACTCGAGCATACCTGCATCTGTGTGTTTGTTTGCCATGTGATTGTGAAAGACCAAGCGGGTATGTGCTGCCTATGTGTCTCCCTGATCTGTCTGTCTGTCTGTCTGTCTGTGTAGTCTGTGGTTAGAGAGGAATGATCCTCTCTTCTTCTCCTGGAGCACAGCAGCACAGGAAGGAAAACAAGTTGATACCCGCGGAAGGAAGACACGTATTACTGAATATGTGTTTTGGAAAAGTTCATTTAGCCACACAAATAGAAGAACAAGAGAGGTTTTTATAGTTCTCTCTCTCTCTCTCTCTTTCTATCTGTGTGTGTATAAGCATAAACCTAAAAAACTGAATAATTTTCCATAAACAGTTTTGCATATCTCATACATATATACCAGCAATAATGTGAGTGTGTGTGCTATGTGTTAGTATTTGAGTCTGTGAGTGTATGAGAGTGTATATCTGTGTCAGTATATCATTATGTTTTTTTTCTTCTTCTTTTTATTAGCATTAGGCGTGTATAAGTAGTGGCCCTGTCGCTGTTCTATGCTCAATGCGGTCTTGTTACGATTATCACCAATGCTTTGGTAATGCAAGTATGTATTTGTCATATCAATAAAGTTTCTTTGAATTTTAATATCTGTATCTGAGAGAGAGACTGTGTGTTTGTGTGTGAAAGTGTGTATGTGTGTGTGTGTGTGTGTGTATGTGTGTGTGTGTGTGTGTGTGTGTGTGTGTGTGTGTGTGTGTGTGTGTGTGTGTGTGTGTGTGTGTGTGTGTGTGTGTGTGTGTGTGTGTGTGTGTGTGTGTGTGTGTGTTGTGTAGTGTCCCATCTCCCACTGTGTAATCTAGCATCTGTTCTCTCTCCCCTCTCTCGCTTTCTCCCTCTTTCTCTCTCTCTCTCTCTCTCTCTCTCTCTCACACTCCCCTTCCTCTCCCTCTCTCTCTCTCTCTCTCTCTCTCTCTCTCTCTAAGCTCCATTAACTTCTCCAGTCCCCTCTCATTTGCTCTCTGGCTCTGAGGTGTGTGACCCTCATTACACACCCTCACGCTTCTCCCTCCCCGTCTCTCCTCTCTGTAGCACTTTAAGATTCCACTCTACACGGCACTACAGGTCTTGATCCCTCCCTACCCTCAACCCTCATAAACTCCTAATCTTAGTTTAACAAGCCTTACGTAGCCTGACTAACTTAACTAGCCTTATAAAGCCCGACTGGCTTAACAAGCCTTATATAACTTAGCCTGACTAACTTAACTAGCCTTATAAAGCCTGACTGGCTTAACAAGCCTTACTTAGCCTGACTAGCCCAAGTAGGCCGTAAGGTGAACACGGTTTTCGTTTCAGCCCGTTCCACTCACTGGCATCTACACAATCTTTAGCTTATAAAAAAGAACGAGTCGTGGTCAGTTACCAAAAAAAAGTTCGTCGCTGATTTTCCAGTCGATTGTCTATATGGCTTTGTTTTATGCAGAACTAGAGACTTCAGAGCGTAATAAGATTTTTGTCGGGAGCCGTGCCACGGTTCGACACGTGATCATGCTACACCAATGAGAAGGCTGCATTTGTCAACAGAATGGAAAAATGGCGGCTCCCGTGTGGTTAGAAACATCGTTAAAGATAGAGGAAAACATCCGAACATCCTCAAAAGTGGGCTAAATTAATTCTAATTAGTGCTGTATAGATAGCCGCGTCCAAGAATAACAATGAGGCAAATATACGATAATGTTATTTTTATGTTAAGTTATTTACATCAAGTTTGACATACGTGGGAATACCCATTACTGAAGATCTTACATGGACTGTGAACACCCACCGAAGAAATCAAGGCAAAGACTGTACTTCCTACATCAGCTGAGGAAGTTCAGCACCATCAGCTGTGTGTCCTGACAGCATCACTTGGTATGGGAACTGTACAGCCTGTGACTGCAGCACCGAATCATCAGAGCATCTCTCCATATTCTGCAGGAGACCTGCAAGAGAAGACCTACCTACCAGCGCCCAAGGTATTGTAAAGGATTCCTAACATCCTGACCATGGACTTTTCAAAACACTGAGGTCAGGCAAACGTCTCTGCTGCTACAAGACCAGAACAGAGAGACTGAGGAGGAGCTTCTTTCCTCAAGCATTCCTTATCCTAAACACACACAATGACTATAAAACATCAATTACACCTTTTTTCACACACTGCTCTTTAAACTCCCTCTTGCTATCTATGAAAAATATTTCTTGATCTTTCTTTCTCCACACTCGCACAGAAAAAAACAGTAGTATTTTTATGTATGTGACAAATAAACCTCCATGTATCAATAAAAGGCAGTAATTGTAAATACCAATGACCATCTGTTTGTTCATTCATTAATTCATTCATTCTTCCACAAATGAAAACAACACTAATGAACCATAAAAACACTCTTCATGAAACATGAAATATGATAAATAAAACTGTACAAAACTGAATAAGAAATAACAGATTAGGGACACTCAGTCCTCACTGTTAGTGTCAGTGTCAGGACAGTTATCTTCCAGTTCCTACAGCAACGACATAGGTCAACTACATGCAACACAATCCTGCAGAAAAACATCTGTCTGTCTCACAGGCACCTTTGCAGCCACAGTGTATCACATGCAAAACACTGTCAGGGGCTGGATTTCTAGTCATCCAGGTGACGTGAAGTTCCCATCCTCTATTTGCCAACCATATCCAGCAGGTGATGGAGCACTTATATTATGTTTGAGACAGGACCTCATTATTGCAGCCTGGTAGTTTGCCCTTTTGCAGTGCTGATGGAGGGCATCAGTGGTAGGGGGAATGGATAATTCTGGCAAGGCTGATGATGTCATACAGAAAGCCTTGAACCTAGCTTTATTTACATTATCAGCAGCCGACTGATCATATAAGTGGCATACATACTGGCAAAGAAATGCAAATGTTGACTGCTCCAAGTTTAAGTTAGTACCTAAACTTTTAAAAGCCTTTAGGTACTCATCTTTCTCACATGCAACAGAAAATGTCTTTCTTTTTCCTTTGCCATAAAAGGCACTTGTGGAGTCACACCCATAGAATGTTTGAATTCCGATCAAGGCTGAACACACACTGGTTCCAAGAGCTGATGACACCTTGGTAATGTCAATGATACATGTCCTGTTGCCAGTCCCTGTGAAAACATATAAAGTGCATGGCAAATCTGTCTGCACACTTACAGCAATGACTGCCACATCTGTAGATGCCAGACAGTGTAGCGGGTTAAAACGGAAACAGGGTTCACCTTACAGCCTATATGAGGATGTGCATGTGTGTGAGTGTGAGTGTGCACACACTGGGCACCTTCACGAGGCTTCTCTCCAGTCTTCTCTTCCACACACACACACACACACAAACAGAGTTGAAGACCTTGTAAATGTTTTCCCACATAGTATGTTTTTGCATATGAAAATGCCAGTGAAAATGCCTTTACATATTGTAAACATATAAAAGGTCAGGCACATTTATGTGGACCTTCCCTGCCATGTACTATCAGGTGACGTTTTAAAGACCCAGCTTGTTTAGAAGTTTTTCCACATGGCATGAGTATCAACATATGTATTTGAGAAGGGCAAACTTCACACTTCAGAATTCAAGCATTTAAGTGGCTTTTCTTCACTGTGCAACCGCTGATGGCATTTCAGACTTGATGTCCTAGTGCAGTGTTTCTCAACCACTGGGCCGTTGCACTTATCATCCTTATTACTACTGTATTTTGTTCTGTGTCTTATTGATATAATGTATTTAACCCTTATTTAATGTTAATCACAATTACAAACGAGGGTCTGACAGGGCTTACAATTAGGTGTGAGTGCTCCAGATCAATGAGGAAAAGTCAACCCCCTCGCTGGATTTCTAAAGTTGGGATGATTATTGTATTTCTGTAAGTGTGTGTGTGTGGGAGAGAGAGAATCTGGGAGTGGAGCTGTAATGTTATAGGGGAATGAGGGTTTATTGTTGTGAATGAAATCTCACCTGTGAGTGTGTGTGTGCGTGTGTAGGCTATGTGTCGATGTGGAGTGAAATGTGTGTGTAGCCTACTGTATGTGGGGTGTGTGTGTTTGTATGTGGAGTGTGTGTGTGGTTGTTGCCACCTTAAGTTTTTGCCCATTTTCTTAAATCCATAGTGTCAA
>NC_137920.1:23872556-23880056 GCF_963457725.1 Sprattus sprattus
CATGCAGGCATGGTTACACAACACTTGGGGTAAATGAGCATTCTAGAATGGCTGCGGGTTCTTAGGTCTGCATCTAAGATCTTGTGATGAGGCTATGGAGGCATGGATTTATATTCACTGCAAGTGATTGTTTAAGACCTGTGAGGAAAAGTCCCCCCGCCCTCAAAGTTAATGGGGTTTCTGGAGATTAGACGTATTTGTAAACTGCATATTGAGCCTCTTGCCTTGGTGTTTGTGCTCGAAACTACTGAACAAGGGAACTGTAAGAGGTTTTTGCCTGTTATATTTTGTTACTGCAATGTAAATGCTTGCAAATTGATGCAATGTAACGTCAGAGGCCTCTGCAACTTAAAATCGTATTTTAATTAAAATTAGATTAATTAATATTAAAATCCTATGACACCCTTGGATTCAGCATTTCAGGGGGCAACAATTCGCAGATTAAAAACTCGAGCTTCCTAATGGTGGCTTTTGGTCGTTCATGTTACAGTGTGTGGATCACCATTCACCAGTTGATTTTAATGTCTTGCAAAAGCAAAAGCAATTGTCTGCCTTAAAGGAAAATATCTTGACAGAGTGTGTGTAGGATCTTTGTTCTAAGTAACACGTAATACGGCCGGTTTTCCGAGGTCCGCCCTCAACTGCACTGGGCAGTGTGCGATTTCTGAAATTAAATCTCAATGGACAGTAGTTGGTCAAATGCCGCACGCCAGTCAAAGCAACTAAAATCGACAAATAGAGAGAGCGGGAAAGAACAACTAGGATAATTTGCGGCTTCTCAAAGGGTCTTGGAAACAGTATCACACACGTAGTTCTTTAGAACACGCGATGTGGTCAGTGCGTCTCTGGCCTGGGAAAGATGGATTGTCGCCATCAATTGGCCCAACCAACGTGCACTTACCACTCCAGAGCCATAGACAATATCGCACCCTGGTGGCAGTAAAATACGTGCCCCGCCATTTTAGACGAGTTAATTGATGAGCGCTTTCAGTATAACACTGTCAACCAGCAGTCTAGGCTGTTTTACGTAAGTTATCTCACATTTCAACGGGAGTGAGGTCTTAGAGTGATTGGACCTGTTTGGCGCAATTGAGAAAACTAGTTGAAGAACATGTGCTTACGTGTAATTTTGAAAAGAGTTGGTAGATATTTGGTTGGCACTTCTGTTCCAATGCACATTCGGTTCATCCCACGAGTGCTATCCTAAGTATTTATTTCATAACGACTCAAGACCACAACATGTAGGATGGCGGAGGACTACAACCACCATCACTGTAGTTACAATTCAGTTTGATTGTTATGATAAAATAAGTAACTTGGTAAAAAAAAGTTTCCCAATAAATCCACTCGTGAAAATCCTTGCACTTGGTGACCAAACATGGGAAAGAAAAACGCGAATGGCTCCGCCTGTTGGTCATGTGTTACAACTGTCTTAAATGGACAATTGGTTGTATGGGTTCACAGCTGTCCAACATTTTAGTTGCCATATAATGAAATACTCACAGAGTGAGTGGCGTTAAGTGAAAATAGCATTACATACACTTACATTACATTACACTTGATTTACATTGCTATCTTTCAATTAATAGGAGGAAAGAACGTGCAGTATTTAGGCTGTAAATGTCAAGGTCAAAGATGTTTAGCATATAGTGTAACTTTCATGTTCACCTGAGAAAATGAGAAGAAAGAAGCAAAACAACTGCAGCATTGGTGTTAGAGACAATTTTGGAGATGTGCTGTAAAGTAAAGATTTTTTTCACTTAGGCCGGGATTCCTGGAACAGTGCTGATTAAAACGTGATGGCAATGGATGCTGCTGGCTGTCACAAATCTTAACTGACAAAGTGCAGTGTTTAATTTAGCTGACTGCTGGTGTTCTCACTTGCATACTTAGACTGATATACTCCCACATCATTTTACAGGACACACAGACACTGAACGCACTTGCACCAATACACACACACACACACACACAGACAGACTCACACACACATACACACACACATGCCCTTCAACAGGATATGCCTTCACTGACACTAAATATATATATGCACAAATTATATACATATTTACACATACAATTTGTTTTTGTACTGTGCATGCATACACACAGACACACACACACACACACACACACACACACACACACACACACACAAACACACACACACACACACCCACCCACACACACACACACACACACACACACACACACACACACACACACACACACACACACACACACACACACACACACACACACACACACACACACACATACACAGAGAAACATAGCCTTAGGGTTCCTCTCACACACAGGCCTTCTGATCCTTCTGACACTTTATGTGGCAATTTCCCTGGGGATGTGTTAGAGCACATTACACACTCAAGGAGGGGGGCAGGGACTCACACACACACACACACACACACACACACACACACACACACACAGAGAGAGACACACACACACAAACACATACATGGGGAAAGACAGGGAAACACACACACAGACAGCGACGCACACACACTGTCTCACTCTTTCTCCCTCACAATTACAGAGGGGGGTAAGGAACACACGCACACACACACACTCGAAGGAGCCCTGGGACCAACCAAGCAATAGATTCTATGGGGGGGGGGGGGGGGGGGATATCAGGAGAATCCATTTTACTCCAGCATTTACAGGGCAGTCGGGAGAGTCCATTCTACCCAGGAGAATATTCCATGGCTTACTGTATCACCTCTCCTGCAGAGACAAATACAATTATAATCTCCCAAAATTCACACTTATTAACACACACAGACACACACACGCACAGTCACACACAGACACACACACATACACACACTCACTCACACACTTACTCACACACTCACACACACACACACACACACACACACACACACACACACACACACACACACACACACACACACACACACACACACACACACACATTCCATACTCGGCCAAGCTTTTTAGCTGTTCTGCAATATTTTCAGCCTTCTGAAAAGTGCGGACACACCTTCCATAAACATAGCAGTTTATCACAAAACAGCAATTCTACCATTGTAATAGTGTTATGTGATATGATTAGTTTACATAATAGCAAATATGGAAAAGAGAGAGAGAGCAACGTGCATTTAAAAAAAAAATATGTTGACTTTTAGAAAGTGTGAAAATGTTTTATGTTTGATGTATGATTTTCTGTGAAATAAACAAATTTCTCCAATCTGTGAACATTTCCCCTTAGTGACTGTTTCAGACAACTAAGAAATGGTGATTTGTCCGTATGACCTATCAACCAATCAATATTCAGGCAGACTAACACCATTAATTTGTTCCATCAATAACCACACAAAACCACTCACACATTTTTCAAATAAAACTTTATTACTATTGACAGTAATGCAGTACGCAAAAACAAGGACACTCCTTCAAAGATGCATGCTACTGTAAACCACACGATATGTATTGCAGGGCAATAGACAATAATGGAAGACAGAGACATGTCTCTTTCTAGCAAAAAAAATATGCTATGTAACGTTTTATAACTCTCTACCCGGCCGACCTCAAGCAGAGGACAATTAGAAGAGGCAAGAATTCTAATTTCAACTTTTAAAAGGTTTGCTTATTCAGACTAAGATCCACCCCAAGATCTAAATAGGCCTACTTAATTCATTAATAAATCACTGAGTTTACTTAAATAAACTCAATAATAAATAAGCTAAGCACAACGTCCTTCATTAGTTCTCTCTCTACCAAAGAACAGGAAAAGTAAGAACTTGCCTCAATAAGCCTCGGCGTTAGGGAACTGTGAGCGGAAAACTTTGCAGGTTCCTCTTGTTCCTGAGATGAGGGTGAAGAACGTGGTTCCCCCTCAGCCACGCGTATTCTCAAGCAATAACATCGGCATCCGTATTATCAACCCAAGAATACCCGTAGCCGAGAGGGCCGCATCGAGACAAGCCGAGAGGGCCGCATCGAGATGCCGGGGAAGAAGGAAAGGCATCACCTCTTCTCTCTCTCTCTCTCTCTCTCCCTCTCTCTCTCTCTCTCTCTCTCTCTCTCTCTCTCTCTCTCTCTCCCTCCATCTTTCCAGGTCCTCCCTGGCTTGCTTGCATGAGGAGGTCTGAGGGACAGGGATATCCTGGGAGAGAGATGGATTATCTCACGTGTCTCAGTGGGCCTGTGAACAGAATACGAATGGAAGAACTTTTTTACCTCCAGCACAGAGAACGGCAGACACAACATAAACATCACCGCTGCGCTCCAACAGTAGCCATCATAACACTAGAAACCTAGTAACACTTAGTAACACTACCATAACACTTAAAACCTCAATGGTAGCTCACTGGACTTGCAAGTGCATGTAAAGCAACACTAGTCTTAACACCTTTATTTTGTTGTAAATTCATCTTTTGTTTTATTTGTATTCTATAAAAGGTTAGTTATGGGAAGTGCATGATGGAAATACATATTGTTTTGAGGACTATTTGGTCTCAATCACTTTGGGTTCTCAGGGCCACCAAAAGTTTCTGAGGTAGTTATATCACTGATACAAAGACAAAAATAACTCCCTACACATGATGCTAGCACACCAGTAGTGGTCCACGTATGACACAAACACAACATTACTGTGCACACATGAAATGAACAGACTCTACATGGTTTACGTATAAAATGACTGTATGAACCTAACACTCCAAAACAACATCAGAAAACCGACTCCACAGGAGGAGATGCTACTCTTGAGTGTGTGAGAGAGAGAGACACACACACACACACACACACACACACACATGCACACATCTACTCAGCATAGGAATATGAATATGCCACTCAACCCAGTCAGATGAGTCACACACACACACACACACACACACACACACACACACACACACACACATCCATGCTCAGATTAGGGGAGAGAGAGGGGGACTGGGAGGGAGGGGGGGGGGGGGGGTAGAGCACACAGGGGAAGGACTGATGTAACATTTCAACCATGGCATAAGAAAAAGCTCACTGCTGTCACCGCACCAGAGTGGGAAGACACTGGTACTGTTTTATCTGTGCAGTCACTGAGGGATGAGGGATGACTGACAGCGTAAGAAGCATACACACACACACACACACACACACACACACACACACACAGACACACACACACACACACACACACACACACACACACACACTCACACACACACACACACACACACACACACACACACACACACACACACACACACAGAAGCTCTCATTCAAAGTAGTAGTAGGCATATCAGGGATGGCTCACGGCGTTGGTGACACAGGCATAGGTGACGTAAGTGGCCTGAAACCACCTCGGCATCTCAGGAGACTCGGGTTGTAAAGCTCACAGAGCTCTCAATACCATCAAGAGAGATATTTTTCAAAAAATGCAAATTCTAATATAAATCTGGTGCAAGATTTCTGACTGTGCTATTGTGCCATCTGCTTTGTGTGGATATGAAGTGGGTATGTGATATGCGGTCCATTCAGTAACCTAGACTACATAAGATGGGACAAACATCCCATAGAGTCCCTGCATGC
Organism: Sprattus sprattus; assembly: GCF_963457725.1. Classification (NCBI taxonomy): domain Eukaryota; kingdom Metazoa; phylum Chordata; class Actinopteri; order Clupeiformes; family Clupeidae; genus Sprattus; species Sprattus sprattus. The sequence goes on from NC_137920.1 coordinate 23,878,131, forward strand.
AGAATTGATAAGAAACATACTCAAGGTTCAAAGAAAAACACCCACAGAAGCATGCAGAGTAGAATTAAGCAGATTCTCAATGGCATTAAAAAAGGCTCCATGACATTGAGGGATACATCTTAAATCAAGTGCAGGGAACATGAACCAGTTTCCTCTGGCGGCTGGCTCTGAAGTTAGCTAATACCAAAACATCATTCTCAGATCAACACTGCCTTCCAAGTCAGAGCCGAGTAAAACAAATTATGAAACAAAGTAAGAAAACACAGTCCTTTCTATCTCTTCCCAACCAACCTCAAACAGATGGGTTTTCTGTCTGATGAACAAGGAGTTTTTTCTTGCCCCAGTCACCATTGGGCTTGCTCTAAGGGGGTCCAGGCACTGTGCTCTGTAAAGCGCCTTGAGACGATTCTATTGTTTTGGCGCTATATAAATAAAATTGAATAAAATTGAATTGATTTGGTGAGCTTTGATCACGGTAGTATATGTCTCTGTTCTCTCTCTCTCTCTCTTTACCTCTCTCTTTCTCTCTCTCTCTCTCTGTTTAATAGTTATATAAATAAAATTGAATAAAATTGAATTGATTTGGAGAGCATTGATCACGGTAGTATATGTCAGTGACAATCACCATAACTCACGAGGGAGAATGAGGGAGAATCTGAGGGGAGAAGAAGAAGAGAACGGGTCTCGATCTGCATGCGAGACGACGGTGTGTGTCAAGAGACGAATGAAGAAAAGTGTGTTTATGTACAAGAGAAAGAAACAACCAGTGTGGGTGGAAGGGGAGGGCGGAGAGAGAGAGGTGTGAGAGAGAGAGAGAGAGAGAGAGAGAGAGAGAGGGAGAGAGATAGAGGTGTGAGAGAGAGAGAGAGAGAGAGGGAGAGAGATAGAGGTGAAAAAGAGAGAGGGAGAGAGAGGGAGAAAGAGAGAGCGGTGTGAGGAGTGGAGTGAAAGGCATTGTGTTTGTGCACGAGTGTGACGTAAGACTGAGAAAAGAGACAATGATGGAGGGAGTTTGTGTGGGGGGGAAGGGGACTGACAGAGAGAGAGAGAGAGAGAGGCAGAAAGAGAGAGAGAGGGAGAAAGAGAGGCAGAAAGAGAGAGAGAGGAGAGAGAGAGGTAAAAAAGAGAGAGAGAGAGGCAGAAAGAGAGAGAGAGCGAGAGAGAGACAGACAGAAAGAGAGAGGGAGAGAGAGAGAGAGGTAAAAAAGAGAGAGAGAGGCAGAAAGAGCGAGAGAGAAGGAGAGAGAGAGGTAAAAATGAGAGAGAGAGGCAGAAAGAGCGAGAGAGAGCGGGAGAGAGAGTAAGAGAGAGAGGCAGAAGAAAGAGGGGTGTTAAAGGAGAGAAACAGAAAACAAAAGAGAGAGGAAAGACTGATCTATTACTCAGACTGACTGATTGATTGATTGATTGATTGGTGGTGCTTTCTCAGACCCCTCCTTCAGTATACATATTACATATAACACTTAGCCTGAGCAGTGTTGGCACTGGTAAGACTATATGTAGTCACGCTAATAAACCATGTTTGTATTGAACTGAATTGAGATGGAGACCAGCAGGAACAGAGAGAGACAGAAAGTGAGTGTGTGTGTGTGTGTGTGTGTGTGTGTGTGTGTGTGTGTGTGTCTGTGTGTGTGTGTGTTTGTGTGTGTGTGGTGTGTGTGTGTGTGTGTCTGTGTATGTGTGTTTGTGTGTGTGTGGTGTGTGTGTGTGTGTGTCTGTGTATGTGTGTGTGTGTGTGTGTGTGTGTGTGTGTGTGTGTGTGTGTGTGTGTGTGTGTGTGTGTGTATGTGTGTGTGTGTGAGGGGGGGGGGGGGGTCATGTTCTCTCTCCAGGCCTCTCCCCTGTCGGCTCCCAGAGGACTGTGGGTATTAAGGTGCATTAGGAGAGGGCCTGGCTTCCAGCTCCCTCTCTTCCGCTCTCTATCGC
>NC_137920.1:23912556-23917556 GCF_963457725.1 Sprattus sprattus
AGAAGTATACCGTCTCAAGAAAATGTTTAAGAAGCTGGCCACACTAGCAAATAATGATGAAAGCAATGAGAGAGACTAAGTATCTTCTGATGATACTATTTATTTTCTTTTTATTTATAATGTCTCAACTCCATATTGCCTCTTTAAATGTAAATGGAGCAAGACAAAGTTTGAAAAGGGTAAAACTATTTGAAACAATGAAGCAAAAAAAGATTGATATTTTCCTTATACAAGAAACACATACTGATGCTGTAAACTCAGCTGAGTGGACAAGAGAATTTAATGGACTTGCCATCCTAAGCCACAACACAGCTACTAGTGGTGGGGTTGCTATACTCTTTTCACAGAGTTGCATTCCTTTTTCCTACCAAGTTGAAGAGATTTTAAAGGGGAGGCTTTTAAAAGTTAAAGCACAGTTTGATGACTATTGTTATGTGTTTATTTGTGTATATGCACCAACTATGGCCACTGACAGAATGCTGTTTCTGAACACTTTAGACAATGTATTAAGTAGCAATGACTCTGATGAATTCTGTCTTATTGGGGGCGATTTTAACTGTACTGAGCTTGACATAGACAGGAACCATATAGAGCCTCATATGCCTTCGAGAAGAAGAATTATCGAACTAATGGCCACATATGATCTTGCAGATGTTTGGAGGACTATTCACAAAGATCAACGACAATATACATGGGCTCATTCACATAGCGGTCTTATGTCTTTGGCTCGTCTAGACAAGTTTTATAGCTTTAGACATCACCTAAGCCTTTTTAAGAATTGTCGTATTATTCCTACTGGATTTTCTGATCATTGTATGGTGCTATGCACTCTGGCATTAAGGTCAGTCAAGCCAAAGAGTGCATATTGGCATTTTAATACATCATTATTGGAAGATAACCATTTTAAAGAGGTTTTTACTTATTTTTGGAACAATTTTAAACTAGAAAAAGCTTCCTTTTCCACATTGCAGCAGTGGTGGGATATGGCTAAGGTTAAAACGAAACAGTTGTGTCAGCAGTACACACTCAATGTCATTAGGAACCTAACCATTTCACAAAAAGATCTGGAAACAGAAATAATGAACCTCCAGAACTTGGTAGATACCACAGATGATCCAATTAAGAAAAGTAATTATATTGGAAAAATTAAAATAAATCAAATAAAACTTAATGATCTACTGGAAAAAAAGGCACAGGGCGCTCTGATCCGATCACGTTTCCGTAATGTTTCGGAGATGGATGCTCCTTCCAAATTTTTTTTTGGTCTTGAACAGAGGAATGGTCAAAGGAGACTCATTCATGCCCTACGCTCTGAAACAGGGTCTTTAATAACTAAGACCTCTGATATGAGGAAGAGGGCCACAGAATTCTACTCAAACCTTTTCAAAAATGAATATCAAGAGAAACAGGAGTTGAGTGATGCGTTCCTGAAAGATTTGCCAAAGTTGACAGAAGACTCAGCGGCAAGGCTTGATAGAGCATTGACTTTGGAGGAACTGCATGATGCTGTCATGGGGATTGAGAATGGGCGCTCAGCTGGCATTGATGGGCTGCCTGTAGAATTCTACAAGCATTACTGGCCAGTCATAGGGCAGGACTTGTTAGACATGTTGAAGGCCAGTGTGGAAGGGGAAAAACTCCCCCAAAGTTGTCGTAGAGCAGTCCTGACCCTGGTGCCCAAGAAGGGTGACCTGACTGAGCTTAAACAGTGGCGCCCGTTGTCCCTTCTGTGTATTGACAGCCGTATCTTTTCTAAAACGCTAGCCACAAGGCTAGGAAAAGTAATGGCAGAAATAATTAATGTGGATCAGACGTACTGTGTGCCAGGTAGGTCAATTTTTGATAATATCTTTCTAATAAGAGATTCACTGAATGTTTGCACTACATTAAAGAAAGAGGTCGGCCTTCTCTTCATGGATCAAGAGAAGGCATTTGATCGAGTAGAGCATACATATTTATGGAAGGTTCTGGAGGTTTTTGGATTTAATCCAGGCTTCATTGCAATGATAAAGGTTTTGTATAGTGACATTGAGAGTCTACTTAAAATAAATGGTGGATTGTGTGCACCTTTTAAAGCGGAGAGAGGCATCAGACAAGGCTGTTCCTTGTCAGGCATGTTGTATGCTCTCTCTTTTGAACCTTTATTACAAAGGTTAAGAGATGAAATGTCTGGTGTCTGTTTGGGTCAAAGTGTCTTACGCCTATCGGCCTATGCTGATGACCTTGTTGTAATGGTGAATGGACAGCGGGATATAGATGTTTTAAATAACATTTTTAAAGATTTTAAATGCCTTTCTTCAGCCAGTGTCAATTGGACCAAAAGTGAAGCTATTTTAGTAGGAGAGTGGGCAGGTTCCTTGCCAACGCTTCCGGATGGGCTTAATTGGAAAAGGGGAGGTTTCAAGTATCTTGGTGTTTTTTTGGGGGATGTAATGCACAAAAATTGGGACGGTGCATTGGAGAAGATAAGAGGCCGTTTGAAAAAATGGAAATGGTTGGTGCCACAATTGTCTTACAGAGGGCGTTGCCTCATTATAAATAATCTTGTTGCTTCCTTTTTATGGCACAAATTGATGTGCCATGATCCACCATCAGGCCTTCTAGCCAAAGTGCAGGCACTTTTAATTGACTTTTTTTGGGACCGCCTGCATTGGGTGCCTCAAAGTGTCTTATATCTTCCTAAAGAAGAGGGAGGACAAGGTGTTATTCATTTGTCCAGCAGAGGTGCAGCTTTCCGGCTGAATTTCATACAGCGCCTACTTACAGGGCCAGAGGACTTGACGTGGCGAGGAATGGCCTGTGAAATTCTACATACTGTGGGGGGTTTGGGACAAGATAAATCTTTGTTCTTGATGGACCCTTCTAAATTGGACACAACTGGATTACCTGTTTTCTATAAAGGATTATTCAAAGTTTGGAACTTATTTGAAATACAAAAACAAGAAGAGAATGTATCTCTACACTGGCTTTTAAGAGAGCCGGTTATCCATGGAGGGAGGCTGGACATAACCTGTGGCACTGCTGCATTTGATATGCGACTTTGCCAGAGAAAAATAAAAACCTTACATGACCTTGTAAACATATGTGGACCCACACTTGAAAATGCTGACAACTTAGTGTCTCAGATGGGGTTGAGATCTGTACGTGTAATGGGCCAGGTCTTACACAAATTGAGGTCTGTTTTAACACCAGATGAGCACAAAGCACTGAAGGACTATGGAAATGGACTGATGGGTCCAGACGCAACTGATCCGTTTCCAAAATTGATCTTTATCCCGAGAATTAATGAATGTGAGGTTTCCCCGCTATACGCTACTGAATGTATGAGAATGGACATGGTTGAAGTCAGTGGCAAAATTATGTACAGGAACTGTGTCAAAGTTTTGAACAAGAAATGGTTAAGCAGTAGAGTTGATACACCGTGGCGAAGTGTATTAAATCTAAAGAATACTGTAAAGCCAGAATGGCGAACCTTGTACCGACTACCATTAACAAAAAAAATGGGGGATTTACAATGGAGGGTGCTCCATGGTATAGTGGCAATGAATTCTTTTATTACTGTTTTGAATCCAGATGTCACACAGGATTGTCCTTTCTGCATAGAAAGAGAAACAGTATTTCATGCTTTTTTACATTGCTTAAGACTATTACCTTTGTTTAATTTTTTGCACAGCCTTTTCAGGGCTTTTAATGAGCGTTTTTTAGAACAAATATTTATTCTTGGATTTAAACATTGTAAAGCGGACAGGTTCAAAGGAGAACTAATTAATTTCATTTTAGGTAATGCAAAAATGGCTGTCTATATCAGTAGGAAAAACAAAATAGACCAGGACTCTGATTATGATGTTTTGACTGTTTTATTGAGAATTTTAAAATCAAGGATACAAATGGACTTCAATTTTTACAAATTCACAAGTAATCTTGCTGCTTTTGAAGATGTTTGGTGTTATAAGGGAGCAGTGTGCTCAGTGATCAATGAAGAGCTAGTGTTTGCATATGGCTTGTCATAAGTGTTCTCTCTTTTTTTTTCTTTTCTTTGGTGGTGGTGAGTGTTTGAGGATATAATGTAAAACTGTATTTTTGTAATAAAGGATAATTAAAATTCAAAATTCTCTCTATGTGGATCCTTCTCTCTCTGGCTATCTCTCTCTCTCTCTCTGTTGATCTTTCTCTCTATCTGTCTCTCTCTCTATCTGTCTCTCTCTCTCTCTGTTGATCTTTCTCTCTATCTGTCTCTCTCTCTGTCTGTCTCTCTCTCTCTCTATCTGTCTCTCTCTCTGTCTGTCTCTCTCTCTCTATCTATCTCCCTCTCTCTGTCTATCTGTCTCTCTCTCTGTCTGTCTCTCTCTCTCTCTCTATCTGTCTCTCTCTCTGTCTGTCTCTCTCTCTCTATCTATCTTCCTCTCTCTGTCTATCTGTCTCTCTCTCTGTCTATCTATCTCCCTCTCTGTCTGTCTCTCTCTCTGTCTGTCTCTCTCTCTCTCTATCTATCTCCCTCTCTCTGTCTGTCTCTCTCTCTGTCTGTCTCTCTCTCTCTCTATCTATCTCCCTCTCTCTGTCTGTCTCTCTCTCTCTCTATCTATCTCCCTCTCTGTCTATCTCTCTCTCTCTCTATCTATCTCCCTCTCTCTGTCTGTCTCTCTCTCTGTCTGTCTGTCTCTCTCTCTGTCTGTCTCTCTCTCTCTCTATCTATCTCCCTCTCTCTGTCTGTCTCTCTCTCTCTCTATCTATCTCCCTCTCTGTCTATCTCTCTCTCTCTCTATCTATCTCCCTCTCTCTGTCTGTCTCTCTTTGCCTTTTTAAGAACACCACCCCGCCCTTCTATCGGTCTGTTTTTTTATTTTTTATTCTTTATTACCTTTTCAGTTTTATTTTCTTTTTTTTTGACAAATATTTTTATTGGTTTCACAGGTTACAAAAAAAAAAGGACAAATTACATCAAGGCTTATTTTCTATTTTCCTTCAAAAGCACACCCTTTCAACCCCCCCCCCCCCCCTCC
>NC_137920.1:23922556-23952556 GCF_963457725.1 Sprattus sprattus
CGATTTAAATCGAAGATCCATTTCATGTAATATTAAATATCTGGATTTTTAATCTCCGACTAAAGTCCGATTTACACCCCAAGATAACTCGATCTCTCTCTCACTCCTTTATGTCTCTCTTTCTCCCCCTTCCTTTCCCTCTCTCTCTCTCTATCCCCCTCTCTTTCTCTCTCTCTCCCTCTCTGTAGGTGGGTGCCAGCTGCCCTGCTGTGTGCCGGTGCCCTTCTGTGCCCCCCGCGTGCCCGCCTGGCGTGAGCGCTGTGCCCGACGGCTGCGGCTGCTGTCGGGTGTGCGCCGCCCAGCTCAACCAGGACTGCAGCGCTGCACGCCCCTGCGACCACCACAAGGGCCTGGAGTGTAACTATGGCAACGATGCCGCCAGCACCTGGGGTGTCTGTCGAGGTGTGTGTGTGTGTATTAGGGGGGTCGGGGGGATGGAATTCGGTGACCCCTAAAGGTCATGTCGAGTTTCACATCACAAGTTTGATGGCAGTGTTCATTGGCTTAGTTCATGTCACAATTAGTCCAATGTTTACAGGCTTAGTTCCAATGTCATGAGTTTTGAGTTAATGAGTTTGAAGATCGTTGGTTTCTTTTGCCAACTTTGAAAGACGGCCAAATTGACGGAAAAACACCAGGCTGGAAGGCTTAACGAGGCCGAACTTTATGGGATAGAACAGTGCATTAGAGTAGTTACAATTGTGGAACATATAATTAATCTGACTCCAAGAAATGATTAAATGACCTCCATTATTACCAAGCAGTATATAAGCTAGTGGCACAGTAATGGCAGGGAACACAAGCTGTTAAATGGATGGTTAATGAATTAACAGTTTAGTGCTACAATGCTAAGCGATAAGTTATCCATTTGGGTTTTAAGTAGAACTGTAATAACAATTGAATAAACAGGTTGGATGCCAATTAAACCAAATACGCTTGAATGGCCAAATAAACCTGATAAAACATGAATGTCAAAATCGAATGTAAAGAAATTGAAGAGCTAGAGAGAAATAACGGGGACATAGAGAGAGAGAAGGAGAGAGAGACAGAGAGAGAAAGAAAGAGAGTAAGACGGTACGAGCAGAGCTGTCAAGGAGGCTGATTAATATGCAGTGCTAAAGTAGTGAGATTCTAGTCTGAAACACAATCATGTGCTGATACATTCCATTGTAATGCGATCATTATCACATCAGAAGGATCAGTGAAGGACCAGGGATGAATATACTACATTAATATATATTTATGCACATCACTTCGAAGTCACAGGCATCCTTTGGTTCTCATTGTAACAATGGGAGAGGTTGTAGTAAGCAGCCAGGCGTGCTGGAATGCAGGATATGGTAATTATGTGGTAATTAATGGTCAACTGTGTCCAGACCATGCTGGTGTGACTGATAGCATGGGGGTTGCTTTGAGGTCTGGAAGTCCATTGGGAAGATTTGATCATTTTGAGAGTGTTGTCTGCCTTCGTGCCGTGGGGTAAGGCTTCAATGTCGTGGGGTAAGGCTCCAAGGTCGTAGGGTAAGGCTCCAGGGTCATGGGGTAAGGCTCCAGGGTCGCTGATTTGACTCATGGTTTTATTGGTTTGACTCTGTTGCCATATTCATGGATCTGACTCCAGTTCATGCATTGGACTCTTAATATACAATGTATGGATTTGACTGCTAGTTTATGTATATGATTCATACATTCATGAATTGGACCCCTAGGTAGAACTAGGCCCCCATTGGTTGCATGCCTCTACAAATGCTCAAACAAATGTAACCCAGTGTCTCCGGACATCCTAAACACACAGGCTTACCATTGCCTTAGGGCGTCTGTATAGTGACGGCCCAATCACAGTCTTTGCTTTCTTTTCTTCCTCTTCAGAATTGGTTTTTACTTTGACACTGAAAATCGGTCTGGAGTTTTGAAAAGTGTCTTTTCTTCTTCTTGTTTCCTGTCTCTGCCTTTTCTTTCTTTCTTTCTGACATATTCTATCTCGTTCCTGTCTTAAGCGTTACCCGTCTCAAACGTTGTTCCCTCCATTGACTGTAGTGACATTCAAAGGTTCATGCTGAGGCTACACCTTTCTCCTTTGTGTGCTTTGATGGGTGGGTTTAGCCAGACTGACATACCTGTTTCACACACACCTATTTACACACACACACACACACACACACACACACACACACACACACACACACACACTCTCTCTCACACACACGCACACACTCTCACACCTTGCCTCACCCTTATCAAGTGCAGGGGTGGGTAATCCCCTGTAAAGATGCTATTTACACGCTTAGAGACTGGAAGAAGAGAGGGGGATTTTTTCTATCTATTTTCTATCTATATCTTATTTTTAGAGTACAGGCAGCGACGCCACCGGGGGCTAGACAGGCACGCTGAGAATAGCCCCCCCCCCCCCCCAAAAAAAAATAACCTCCCCTGTGTCCGGCTTCAGCTGAGGTGTATGTATGCGTGTGTGTGTGTGTGTGTGTGTGTGTGAGTGTGTGTGTGTGTGTGTGTGTGTGTGTGAGTGTGTGTGTGTGTGAGTGTGTGTGTGTGGTGGGATCAGATGACTCTTCAAGCCGACACCGCTCCCGTTCACTTGCCCTGACACTGCCCTTTCATTAACCTTTGACCCCGGTGACGGGCCTGCTGTGCACGTGTGTGTGGGGAGTCCAGTGTCCGGGGGGTTGTGTCTGCGCGTCAGAGGAGCCTTGGTAGAAGGAGCCCTCAGGTGGTGGGTCACGCTACAAACACTGAAACGCCATGACTGACCGCGTGTGTGTGTGTGTGTGTGTGTGTGTGTGTGTGTGTGTGTGTGTATGTGTGTGACCACACTCACATATGGCAGACATTTTGAGAGCACACTCAAATGCTGTAAGGTAACACTTCGCTCGTGCATTTGAGGAGTCCCAAAGGCGTCACCGGTCCGGCCGTGGTGGTGTGGGTTTTCTCTAGGGTGGGCGGTTTGACCCGCTGTTTGGAATGTTATGGCAGATTGTTATGGTTACCGGACAGGAAGGCGGCCATTTTTGATTCCATGCCGCACAGTCTTCTCAGGTTGTCTCACGTGCAGCACACTCTTGTCACGTTGCTTTCAGCTTGTTTTTAGTTCAGTAGCATATAGGGTGTGGCATATGGACATTCTGGCAAATAATTATAAGAAACAATCATTATTACACAATATGGGAAGACATTGACATCCATCAGCACACGGCCTTAACATCACTGTAGAGACATCATTGGGTCACATTCAGAGAAAAACTGTGTCTGAAAACCTATATGGAGCATTGACACTTACTATTTCTCCCTATCACATCTTCCATCCCATCTTCCTATCACTATCTCTCTTTCTCTCTCTCTCTCTCTCTCTCTCTCTCACTCTATACGTCTCTGTATCTCTCTCTGTCTCTGTCTCTGTTTCTCTCTCTCTCTCTCTCTCTCTCATATTGCTCCCTACCCATCTTTCTTTCACTCTCTCTCTCTCTCTCTCTCTCACTCTATACGTCTCTGTATCTCTCTCTGTCTCTGTTTCTCTCTCTCTCTCTCTCTCATATTGCTCCCTACCCATCTTTCTTTCACTCTCTCTCTCTCTCTCTCTCTCTCTCTCTCTCTCTCTCTCTCTCTCTCTCTCTCCTACACACAGCCAAACTGGAGGGCCGTAGCTGCGAGTACGGCGGGCGCATGTACCAGAACGGCGAGGGTTTCCGCGTGGGCTGCAAACACCAGTGCACCTGTGTGGACGGTGCCGTGGGCTGCGCCCCTCTCTGCACCAACCAGCTGCCCCTGGCCTCCCCCGACTGCCCCTACCCGAGCCTGGTCCGCGTACCCGGGCAGTGCTGCTTCAGCGTGGAGTGCCACAAGGGGGCGCTGCCACCCCTGCTGCCCCCGAAACAGAAACAGAAGCCAAGACCCAGACAGCATCCAAACCAGATTCACCATGACGACGACCGCAGCCAAACGCAATACCGCTTGGATGACAATAGAGTGAGCAACAACGTGGCAGACAGGGTGGTGAACTGGGCAGACGAGCAGGGCTACAAGCATCTGCCAGGTGAGTAAGGCATCATGGGTATTGTAGTCTTGTCATGGTGATGACTGGGGCTACACCACTTTTCGTCCAACACCTGGCCCTTTCTACACGAAGAGAGAAACTATTGTGTAGCTCAGTGCGCCAAAATCCTGTGATCAATCAAAATGGCCAGCACTGGTTAATATACATGAGGTTTTTATCATACAACCTAAAATATTTTCATACGTTATGTAACACTATAGCGTACGACTGTAAGCTTTAGATCTACCTAAATAAGTGTAGACCACAGGCAGAAATACGGACAACCTTGGAAACCCAACAGTTGCTGAAATATCATCATATCATCGTCATCGTTGTGACTGATGCCTTCTAACATTTCCTGTTACAAAGCAGCACGGCACAGTCAGCTTCTCTGGAGTGCTCACGCTGTCGTACTCCACCAAGGACTTTTTTTCTATTTAACTGGTCGGGTTGAGTGGAGTACTCTTGGTTCACTGCGCAGGTAGGCGTTAGCCTAAAGGTGCGGCACCATGGCGGTCCAGTCGAATAGGCCGAATGCAATGGAGATGGCAGACAGGACTTGGCACTGAGGCAAGGTTACGAGCATAGCATTGTAACGGAGCTCAGCGTGAATTCTGAATGTCTAATCGCATTATATTACATTACGAATAATCGCATTTAGTATTATTTCAAATGTCAACCATATGTTGGAAAGCCATGATTCCAGTTTTGCCTAAGTAGTATCACATGAAGTTTTAACTGCGCTTTAATTAAATTAAGACTAATTCGTCTGTAATGTTCTGTTTCAAGGGGAGCTTTTGTAGTCTGGGGAATAGCATGAAAGGCTTAAAATTAAAATATATATATTTCTTTCCTGGAGACTTCTTGGGGATATAGACTGGTTTTATTAGTTTTTCACTATCTCTGTCTCTCCCACTCTCTCATACACACACACACACACACACACACACACACACACACACACACACACACACACACACACACACACACACACACACACACACACACACACACACACACACACACACACACACACACACACACACACACACACACACACAACCTTGTATGTTTAAATGTACTTGCTTGTATGTACTACTCTTCTCTACTCTCTACTCTTCATGGTGACTTTATTCTCTAGTAACTATTAAGGGTTTTAATGTGTTCTCAGAACAATGCTCCTATGTAGGGATGTGAAAAGTCAAAGTCTCTCTCAATCTCTCTTTCCATCTCTCTCTCTCCATCTTTCTCTCACTCTACCTCTCTTATTGCACTCTCTCGCTCTCCATGTCTTCCTCTCTCCCCCTCTCAATCTCTCTCTCCATCTCTCTCTTCCTCTCTCTCTCCATCTCTCCCTCCCTCTCTCTCTCTCCTCTCTCCTCTCTCTCCCTCTCAATCTCTCTCCATCTCTCTCTCCATCTCTTCCTCTCTCTCCCTCCTAGTGTGGAGTCCTGCTCAGAGGTGTGTGGTCCAGACCACAGACTGGTCGGCGTGCTCCAGCAGCTGTGGGATGGGCGTCTCCTCCCGCATCACCAACGGCAACGCCCAGTGCAAGCTGCAGAAGGAGACCCGTCTGTGCAACATCCGGCCCTGCAGCTCGCTGGATATTCCCCCCAAGGTAAGAACTGTCTGTCAGCCAATAGGGAGATGTGTTTAGTTTGTGAAAACGGTTAGCAGCAATGATTGGTCACAGATTTCAACAGTAAAAAATAATCTTGTGGTGCTTACCTTGGCTTGGGTCACAATGGACCACACTAACATAATCACATGGCTGTTGTTCAGAACAGAGCAGACTCTATTCGACCCATTTATGTAGTGGGCCACCTGACTGACCTCTTCTCAACTCTTCGGTTCAGGTCTGGGGGAAACCTTACTCTGGAATGGGTCTGGACCAGGGTCACTTTAGGGCCAGATACGTGCCGGATCAGAGCCACTTTAGGGCCAGATTCATGGCGTATCAGAGCCACTTTAGGGCCAGATTTAGGTAGGATGTAATATATAGTGTAATATATACTTATGTGTAGAACGTAATGCTATTTATTGCTCACTTGGGTATACTCTAATATAAACATATAATGAACACCTTATATGAAATTACACAAAACTCTAGGGGCCATGCGATGTTGTAAGAGAAAAAAAGCACACTAACTTGTTGAGGGAGAGCCATATAACCGTTAGTGCTTAGCACACTCTGCTATCGAAGTGACGACGTTAACTAATGTAACCTATGTGTCCCCGTGTGTCTGAGTGACGATGTTAACTAATGTAGCCCATGTGTCCCAGTGCATCTGACCCCTGTCACCCTAGCAACAGGAATGCTGCACGGCTATTTTTCTTCCTGTCACTCACTGCCCCTACCATATCTGTCATATTTCTCTTCCCAGTCGCTAAAAAAAGAGAACTACTACCTCCCCTTTATTAGCCACTACAGCGGTTATTACCATCACAACTAGGCTTCTATATATACACATAGATATTAATGTATATGTCAGTATAATTTATCTAAATCTAATCTAGTTTTCTTCCTATATTTAAAAATATCAACGCTGTTGTAGGGTGTAGAAATAGCACATGGGAACTAGTTGATCCAGTCGTTCCTGTTGATGTCCGTTTAAATATAACACAAATCCCCCCATACCCCCAACCCCCCCTCCTCACACACACACACACAAACACACTCTCTTTTACACTCAGCCATGCACACACAGAGACACCTACACACACACACACACACACACAGACAGACACAGACACTCACATGCATACACCCTCTCTCACACAAACACATACACCCTCTCTCACACACAGACACATCTTCACTCACACGCAGACACATATTCTCACACACGCACTTCATCGTCATCCTCTTTTTCTAACTCTCTCTCTCTCACTCTCTTTTTCACACACCAAAATACCACCACCACCCCCAACGCATTCCAGAACAGTGCCCATCTCCGAGTGCCTCTCTCTGGGCACGCAGTCAGCATGCCCCCCCTCCCCCCTCCACTCCTCTGGTTCTCAGGCCTGGGAGCACTGAGACTGACTCTAAACAAACATGCCTGGATTGGAACTCAATGGGCCGTGCGGTAGCTAGAATAACGGCAACTGTTTGTGTTGTGATCCAGGGACTCTGTGTGTGGAGACATCGCCTCAGGGCACTCACCAGCCCGAAGGGCGGGGGTTCCCTCTATCAGCCTGCTTTAAAGGGGTGGTGCTTTATGCTGGAGAATGGTTATCTCCACACACAGAGTGTATTTAAAGGTGGTGTCCTTAATGCTGGAGACATTTGGTTGTTGACATTTGAGCTCAACAGCCAATTAAACACACCCCTCCCGTCAGCAAATAGCATTTGGCTTGGTCCCCTTTGCAGTGCCAGGACTTTGCGCAAACAAAAGTGTTTTTTTTTTTTTTTTTATAGAGCACACAGAATAGAGAGAATAGGAACTTATTGAATTGGGGAAGAGGAACGTTCGAAGAATTTCACTGAATTTTCCAAAAAAGTGTAATACATTATAATCAAGGACAACACCTTTTAAAGGCAGATGAAACTTTGGGCAGATTTGGGGACAGCTATGAAAGGCCGTATAAGGCTTTTTCATGATGCAGTAGGCAAGTGTTTCGAAGACAAAGATAGGCAATATAATATTTTGTGGCAGTATTATGTTTTAGTGCCAGTGTTGCCCAACGGTGTTATGCGAGAAGCAGCACAGCGCAGCTGTTCCAGCCCCAACCAGTTTGTTATTCCAGCTACTTATTCTTGGGTTTTATAGACACATAAACATGAACATTCCCAATATAATGTGTTGTTGCAGGGGAACAATATTGTGATCTTTTATTTCTCTGTTCTCCCTGTCTGTCTCTCCATCCCCGTCTCTCTCCCTCTCTCATTTCTCTGTCCCACCTTCATTTCCTTCAACCCTCATCAACCTTCATCCCTCACTTCTCTCATTCACTCTTCCCGCCTCTTCTCTGACTTAACCCCCTTCTCTCTTCCTCCGTCATCACCCTCTCTTATCCCTTCCCCTCCCTCTTTTCCCCTTCACTCTTCTCTTCCTCTCTCTTCACCCTGTCATCACTCTCTCCTCCCCCAACGCTCCTCTCCCCTCTCTCCTTTACCCTTGCATTACTCTCTTTTATCTCTCCACCTTTCACTCCCTTTTCTGCCCTCTCTCGCTCTCTCTCCTCCATCCCACCCCTCTCTCTCTCGCTCTCTCTCACCCCTCTCTCTCTCTCTCCCTCACCCCTCTCACTCTCCCTCACCCCTCTCTCTCTCTCTCCACCCCACCCCCTGTCTCTAACTCTCCATCCCACCCATCTCCCTCTCTCCTCCACCCTCTCTCTCTCTCTCTCTCTCTCTCTCCTTCAACCACCCACCCCTCTCTCTTTCGCTCTCTCTCTCCACCCCACCCCCCTCTCTCTCTCTCTCCTCCATCCATGCAGAAAGGAAAGAAGTGCAGCCGCACCCGGAAGTCCCCCGAGCCCGTCCGCTTCTCCTACGCCGGCTGCCGCAGCGTCCGCCTCTACCGGCCTAACTACTGCGGCGTGTGCGTCGACGGGCGCTGCTGCCAGCCCACACGCACCCGCACCGTCCTCGTGCCCTTCCAGTGCCAGGGCGGCGAGCGCGTGGAGCGGGCGGTCATGTTCGTCCAGTCCTGCCGCTGCAGCGACGACTGCGGACACCTGAACGAGGCGGCGCTGCCCCCCAAGCGCTGGATGTATGGAGACACACACAAGTTCCTGGACTAGAGAGAAAGAAAGTGTGTGTTTGTGTGAGAGAGGGAGAGACACAGGAGAAACGTGGGAGAGACGTGGAAGAGACATGGGAGAGAAGTGGGAGACGACTGTTTTTTGGGAAAAGACAGAGAGAGCTGAAAGGAGTGGACGACGAGGACAATTCTTTTTAACCTGACTTGGGACGATCGGTTTGATCGAGACTGGGATGTCTTGGAGAATACTTGTCCTGATTTGATTTAGGGGGAGGGTTATCCCCTTGTTTGACATGAATGGGACATTTCCAGTGTAGTTCAGCAGGGCTACAGTGCTTAGAGGCGGGTTTCCTGGATTGGAGAATCTGAGGTTGGCTGGTTTGGCCTCTTCTTTAAGTTCAGACTCATCTGGTCAGGAGATCCTGGACCCAGATAGCTTGATTGACAAGGTCCCAATTTGGGGTCATGTTTGAGTAAGGGTTTTAATTTGGTTTGTTTTTGGTATAAACGTCACTTGCAACATGAGTAGATCACTATTACTACAGTCGGGGCAGTTCAAGTTCCTAGCCTGGAGTTAGACTTTGGTCTTCCGGATGTCCTAAATTCGACTGGCTTAATTTGGTTTATATTTAGTTCTCTTTTTCTTCTTCTCTTCTCTTCTTCTTCTTTACTTTTTTCCCCCCTTCACACACTTTTCCATGTACCTCACTGGGAATACCTTGCTCCCAGCAGAGGTTCCTCAACAAGAGAAAGGTCAGCTATTTGCTTAGGTGTCTTATGCCACTTATGCCGCAAATTAATCCCCAACTATCTAGTCGGAAGAGGTGTATATATTTGTTCCATTACATTTATACATACAAACATACCCTTGAGTGGATGCTATGTGATGAACGCAGCTCTCTGAGAATAGATTGACCCTGTCCAGTCCAGTGCCAGCACCGATGGACTGTGTTTGAATGACCTGCATTTAAAGCAACAGTATGCAGGACTATACCACTCTCTGAGGTATTCTTTGGTATCTCAAGCAGTTAGCTGGCTAGTTGTAACCCATAACTCTGCTGCCTAACTTATCAGGAAAGCCACGACGCACAGCCACGGCGCACAGCCACGACGCACAGCCACGATGCACAGACACAACACATAGACATGAGGCACAGACACGACGCACAGACACGTCCAGCCTGAGTTAGTCTCGCTTGACTAGACGTTACTTCGGCACCTGCATAATGAGAGTGCAGCTTAGAGACGACTGGTTGAAATAGTTGACTGGAGGCTAGCTGGAAATGCACGCTTCAAGGCTGGCTCTTAGACTTAAATACCTTCAAAATACCTTTTTTTTTCCCACCTTGAGGAGAAGTTTGGGCTGGTTTTGACATGCCATGCCGTCAGTGCCTTTAACTCTGTAGACGTGAATCGTTCCCATGTTAGCGTCTATGGTTCCCATGTTTGTGTCTATGGTTCCCATGTTAGCGTTTATGGTTCCCACCTGCATTTTTTCCCTCCATTTGACCATGGTTGTCTCCAGTTATATGTTAATATATACGTCCGGCTCTGCCCGAGTAGACAATCTGATTGACTGCATAATGTGGACATAATCATCTAATGACGTGCTTCCATATACGATGTTTTAAAGGTGCTGTATTAACGAAGATAATCCCAGGACTGACTCACCGAAGTGAGTGAGTTACTGAATGAATGTATGAAGTAAGGCTACTTCCCTTCTATGCATGTGAGCATACAGTACCACCAAGACTTCAAGGAATCTGAAGGAATAACCAAAGATAAAGTCTGACTGTCAAGCCTGGATTGGCTCTCACCAAAGAGTAGGCTTACGCCTAAAAGCAATTACCCCTATCATGCTGAAAACTTTGTAATATTATTATTTATTCCAAGATGTATATCGAGATACTACATGTTTTGTGTGTATGTGTGTGTATGTGTGTGTGTATGTGTGTGTGTGTGTATGTGTGTGTGTGTGTGTGTGTGTGTGTGTGTGTGCATGTGCGTGTGTGTGTGTGTGTGTGTAAATAGTGGGTGAGAGACTCTGCTCACCTCCCTACAGTCAGGAAAACTGTAGTTAAGAACAGACTTCTTTTGTTGTTTTTTTCCCCCTCTCTCTCTCTCTCTCTCTCTCTCTCTCTCTCTCTCTCTCTCACTTCCCTCCCTTCTTGCCTGTGTGGTCTGTAGACGACCGTTCCAGAGAGCGGGAGATGTCTGTGTTGTGTGGTGTGCCTCTGATTATAGATTGGGCCTGGCTCGTTTAAGTGGCCGATGCCAGGGTAACCGAAAACGAGCCGTCGCTCGAGGACACAGGAGTGGTCCGCTCGCTCGCTCACTCGCCTCCTTCCAAAAAAAGCACTGTGCGGAACTTCACCTCCGTTTTAAAAACGGGGGATGGGGAGAGGCGGGGGGGCGGGGGGGTCAAGGCAGCAGAGGCAGCCATCAAGTCGAGGGTTTTGCTTTTCCCTCTTCAGAATTTGATTGTGAGTTCGGAGCGGCGTTGGCCTTTTATGCGATGAAAGGCCGGAATTCACATCAGGGGGCAAAAAAAGCTCAAGAATTCCCCACGTCACTCTTTTTTAAAACAATGCCTCTAACGCATGTTTAGGCATTTCACCAAAAATACCAAGGCCTAATTTGGGTTGGATTTCGAAAAACAATACTATAAATCAGACAGACACACATATTACTTGTGTTTTGTCTGGTTGATTTAGCAGCAGTAGTGACTTAGTGAAAGACAGTGTGGGTGGGCGTTGAGGTAGAGGCTCAGCTTAAATGGGGCAGGGAAACTTCTAGAAATAAACTTCAGAGGTCAGGCCAGGAGGTACAGGCAAGCATCATAGGACTTGCAATGACTCATTGCTCGGCAACGAACAACACGAAAATCTTCCAGGTCGTACTAAGGTTTGAAGTATTTTTAAAGTTTGTAAGAGTACTTTTTGTAGTACTTCTGATACACATGTTTCAAACAAAAGTTGAACAATGAGTTTGACAATGACCATTTAAATTTCATCGTCTGTTCTGTCGCTGTGATTGAACCATGTTCATTCATTAGTTACGAGTATGTTGAAAGTTTCTTTGCCGAGACAAAAACTAGATATCTCACAAGGTAGCTCACGTCATGCCATAGAAAGCAATGGTGGGATGGAAACCAATCCTTACAGGCAAAAAACATCACAAGACTCACAAATTTATCTCAAAGCAAACAGATATTGGCACTGTTTTCCAGAACATTCTGTGCCCCTTGAACCTGTATATAATACAGGCCTGAGTGGGCCCCCCCCCACCCCCCCTCCCCTCCCTGACTTTCGTCACAAGGCAACGTGGTAACAGAAGTGACGAGTTGCAAACAGGCTTCTCCTGGAAGCGTCTTTTTCTGCATTCAGACATTTGAGAACATTCACCCCTCCGTGCCGCTATATCACGACAGCATGTGTGTGGCCTACTCTGATCCCCACACGACGCACTGACTTTGATGGCTATACGTGATTTACGTGCTAAGACGGCACAGGGTTGATGACGAGCTGTTGGGAACAGTTGGTTTTTGTTTCACAAATGATTTTGTAATATGGAGGAATCCAAAGAGGCTCCATCCATCAGGCTAATGTCTGGTAAAATGACTGGATTTCATTGTGATGTCCTGGAGCTGTACTGGAGTTGGCCCAGAGGGACTAATAATAAAACTCACATTTGTGCCAAAGTCTAATGGCGTTCTATTCTCTTTGGTTAATCTTATTTCAGCTAAGCTCATTTTTGTGTATTTCTGCCTTCATTCTTTGAAAGAAATAACAAACATTGAGAGTGTAAGCAATGAGATTGAGTTTAAGGGTAGCCTGCTGAGGCAGTCTACAAAACTAAAGGACTAGTTAAGCTGTTTAAACAAAGCTGGTAGTTTTAATTACACACAAACTGAAATCTTAAATCACATTGACCAAGGGACTGCAGTTAGGCTGTTTGAGCAAAGCTGGTAGTTTTGATTACACAAACACTAAAATCTTAAATCATATTGACTAAGCGACTGCAGTTAAGCTGTTTAAACAAAGCTGGTAGTTTTGATTTCACAAAAACTGAAATCTTAAAATCATATTGACAGCGTTTGAACTCCACCACCCCCTGAAACCCACAACATGCTTGTTTGTTCTGACCAAAACACAAACACACACTGCCAAACACCCCGCAGAACATGACCGTCGGAGACACGATACAACCAGACAGCTCAGATTTCACATTTAAGAGTGCCAGCGAAATTCGACTGACAAGGCAATACAGGTCTGGGAGGGCATGGAGCATGAGTGAGACTAGGCCAATCACAGGCGCCCCCTTGTGGCCGATCCTATGCAGTGAACTTGTCCTTAATACTACTTTAAAACAAGCACTCAGATTTGAGCTATTTTCCACTTTAAACTTAAACAGTCGTTTTAAAAATACTCACATAAAAAAAGGCTCTTTTTTCAAAAAGGACCACCTAGCAGTAAGCCTAACCATTCCTTAGAAATATTTAATATAAATATTTTGTAGGCAACTGCATTGGACTTCTATTAAAATAAAATACCCACCCCCATCAAAACCAACTCTACCCCTTCATTAGGTCTACAAAACTATTCATAACAAAATTCTAACCATTAAGCTGCAGATTCAAACAATTATCAATCCCACAACTGTATAAACACAAATATATATGCAGTCTTATCAGTGGTAAACACATGTCAATGAAAATAGACTAAGGAAAGAACCGTGTATTTTATTTGGCAATTACAACACCACTTGGAGTGGTGGCATGTAGTAGTAGCCAATAGCAGAGCTTTATTGTGATATTGAGCTATATGGTATAAAGCTGTGTTTGTTCACTAAGGATCACACAGCAATAGTAAAATGTGTATAAAATATGATTAAACTGAAGTGTGAACGTATAGGACTAGAGTCACAAGACCAAGGAATTGTGGACACTGAGTATGCATGGTCAGTATTTGCAAGTTAACTTTTCCTTCACCAATATCTATAGCAGTTGGCATTGAAGGATTTATTAACATTATCTGTACTTGGCTAGCATCACATAACCCCTAGGGAACATTAGGTGTACTGCCAGTGTTATCGGCAAATTAACTTATTACAACTGCATATCGCAGTGAAATGAGTTTGAGTTTATTAAAACAATTAATGTTCCAGAATAATTCACCATAGCGACAGAATTATTATTTTGCCCAGGCTTATTCAAAATTATACAGCAATGCATGACATCCAATAAAAGTACAAACAGAAGACACATTGATGGTTTTGAATAAAATGTATGTTTAATTAAAAAACAAAAATAAAAAAAACAAATACTCAGCGGACATTGTATAAAATCTTTTAATTTCCTTTTAAAACCAATGAACGTCCACGATAAGAACACCTGACTTTCTGCCAAGGGCACAGTACAATAAAACGTTAAATCTGTTTACAGACACTTGGTGAGTGAGAGGAGGAGGAGATGAAACCGTGAGAAGTGAAGTGGACGATCTAAAGGGTTTGGCGCCGTTTCGTACGACACGAACATGACGGCCAAAACTGTCGTGCCGAAATGGCACCCGTCACCACGCCAAAAGCTCATGAGTAAAAATAAACGGATGGAATTAAAACAAACAATAAAAAATAAAATAAAAACCCAGGGGGGGGGGGGGGGGGAGGAGGCTATGTATTGTGGGGCGGGTGTCGGTGGGGTAACAACAGGGGATCTTCGGGGTCCACAGAGATGGTTCGGACCGCTTATCGGGACTGCTCGACTAGAAGAACGAAAGAGAAGGGGGGGGGGGAAACAAGAACCATTAAATGCAAAATTCTGCTTCACATGCTACGTCAGATCTGCAATCAATTTTAAGCCGGTTGAGTGAGAAACAGTAAGAACGCTAGAAACCCCTTTTGAACCATGGGATGGGATCAAGGACCCCAACTGCACCCACACACACAAAGTGGACGAGCTTACTTTACACACACACGACAAACTTACTGTAGGTGGAGATGTCGATTTC
Organism: Sprattus sprattus; assembly: GCF_963457725.1. Lineage (NCBI taxonomy): Eukaryota > Metazoa > Chordata > Actinopteri > Clupeiformes > Clupeidae > Sprattus > Sprattus sprattus. The sequence continues at coordinate 23,937,316 of NC_137920.1, forward strand.
CTCTGGCAGCTCAGCCACGTTCACCTCAAACCGGTCCTGCACGTCGTTCAGGATTTTGGCGTCCGTTTCATCAGACACGAACGTGACAGCCAGACCTTTTGTGCCGAAGCGGCCTGCACGCGCCACCTGTTACCACACCAAGAGGAACGGCATGACTTAGTCAGATACCCAAACACTGCTAAAGAGCCAGGTCACCCCTGCTTTCAGATCAGTTTAGAGGCAAAAACAACCTCTGTTGCATTCTGTGAACACTTATATATTTATACAGTTAGAAAAAAATTTATTACGTAAAAAGGCAAACGGCAATTTTAATTCCTGGTGCTAGTGGTTAGGCCGCCTCAAATGATGGCAAACTCCCTCTCTTTCCATACCTTAACAATCCATTCCTCTACTCTTATCAGATAGTCATTAAGAATTTAACTGCATTTTAGGTGCACATGTTTCTACATGATTACAATATTAGATTACATTTTAAAAGAAAATACATGGGGATGATGTACAGCACACAAACGTGCGTGTGTGTGTGTGTGTGTGTGTGTGTGTGTGCGTGTGTGCGTGTGTGTGTGTGTGTGCGTGTGCGTGCGTGTGTGTGCGTGCGTGTGTGCGCTCACCCTGTGCAGGTAAGTGTCTGAGTCCTCGGGCATATCGTAGTTGAAGACGATGTTGACCCGCTCGATGTCCATGCCTCGGCCGAACAGGTTAGTGGCCACCAGGATCCGCCTCTGGAAGTCTTTGAACTGTTGATAGCGCGACAGCCTGTAGAGGACGGAGACACACACACACACACATATATGAGATCACAGGACATTCATTACTTCAATTAACTTCTGCTGCGAAAGACTTAACATCAGGGATGCAACCTGGAGAATTTGAAGTCCATCTGCCCACAGCGTAACCTACAATCTTCACACTAACTGTGTGGGCATCACAAATAATAACACGCCAAAACATTCACATGAGGACCCATGTTGCAGGATACTGAACTCTGGTGGTAAACAGCTGGAGTGTAACTGAATTGAATATCAATGGGAAAAACAAAAAAAAAAAAAAAAATATGAATAAGCGCACACCAACTAAATGTGGACGAACAACACTTCCTAAATATGAACGAATATACTAGTTAGGTTCGGGCAATGTCTACTGATTTGGCCTATGACGATGTCTACAGGGAAATGCAAGACAAGGACGTGGGGTTATCTTATGGGCTACCCCTTAAAAGGTAGTATAATGTTTGTAAATAACATAATTGTAAGTCATTGGAATGATCCCATCTTTCGTTTCTGCACTCTGACATTCCCATAAGGCCATATCAAGCAAATATACTGTCCAATATTTACTGGGAACTATATGACCATTACGTGTGTGTGTGTGTGTGTGTACCCACCTCTCCGCCTGTTCCATGCCCCTGTGGATGGCGATGGCAGGGAAGTTCTGCTCCACCAGCAGCTGGGACAGGGCCACACAGCGAGGCACGGACTTCACAAAGATCACCACCTGGGTGGGAGAGAGTGGGAGAGAGAGGGAGAGCGAGAGAGAGCGCGAGAGGGAGAGGGAGAGGGAGGGTTCGTGAACGACTTTCAGGAATTTAGAGGTGTTTACAGCAGATTTCCACTCCAGGTCTGTTGCCATACAATCGTCTGCCATCTGTTGCCATGCAACAGCAGCTGTAGACAGAAACCCAATACACCTCTGAATGCCGCGCGTGTCGCCTCTGTGCCACATCCAGAGAATTGGAACTTTTTGAAAAATCTGCACGCAGCATACCAAGGACTGCTACTGATGAAAATGGGGGCACTTGCCACCATCATAAAGGACACCCACATGGCCAGACCACACTTCAATCACAGTCTCTGAAGAGTGGCATATATCACCTTACTGAGTTACTGTAAAACCTGCCGCTAACCCCCGGCTACAAAACAAGCCAATGGCAACAGTAACTGTCTTTTTAGCAAGGAGAGACCAACAACTGAGAAGCTGCTGCCCACACCCGCCCACTCATACATGCAACAATATGCTAGTGCTCAATAACTGACATTTAGGAAGTGCTATTTATTTTTTAGTAATAGAATTCTCATTTCTTAGATGCATTCTCCAACTTAAAATAATTGTTAAACAGAGCTGCAAGCAGCGATGAGGGGGCCAAGCAGTCCAGCAGGGCACAGTTGCCATGGAAACTCAGATGTAATTGTGCCAAGGCAGCAGGCACCCATAGCAAGCTTTATGTCAGTCACACAGCTACTATGATCTTGACGCAGATGCAAGCGCCATGGGATTACATCGAGTAGCCATCTTGCGTTTACCGGTTATAGCGTTCTCACTCAATACTGGACCAATTTGGATTGTTAATTGTTCTTCGCAAAAGACTGGTCCAAAAAACATCTAAAAAAGATTTAAGGTTTCCCTTAAAGCACTAGTGTACTGCTGCATATAAACACCTGTATATAAAAGGCGTGTGTTTAGCGGGCGGCGCTCACCTGGTTGAACTCGAGCACGTCCAGCAGGTCGAAGAGCTTGCGGTTCTTCTCGCTGTCCTTCAGCTTGCTGTAGTACTGCTGCAGGCCGTGGAGAGTCAGCTTGGTCTCGTCGTCAACAAACACCTCCATGGGCTGAAGAGGGGGGGAGAGAGGGACTCTCATGAACCCACTTAGAAAACCAACAACGGCTGACCACAACACTTATATTACTGATACACTGGTGTTTGAAAATTCAGCTGCATAGATTGGGGGAATGGAGGTATTATGATCAGACATGATACAGACCCAAACAGCTGTCCACACACAACATGAATACAAGCTGGGACTGACCACAACATTAGACTGGGAGGGGGACAGTTTTAGGACAGGGGGGGGTATGATGATGATCACAACATTGAAAGGAAACAAACAACGCTACCAACACACACAACGGGACATCACACCCTGCACAGGCACGTGTTTTTGACAAACCCAACACATTCAACAGGAGCATGGCTTCATTTAATCAGGACACACTGCAACAAGCTTAACCTCCTTGTCAGGACACACCTAATGTGCGTTTGATTTGAGACACGACACCTTCACAAAACATGTTTCTCAGAGCCTGCACCTACATGGCCCTATGGAGAGTAATTACTGGCAGGGGACACAGACTAAAACTCATCAGGAAACTCTGCATACCTTCCCTACATGCAGAGTTGGGTTTCAACCCTACTCCTCTGTAAAATCACAACCAAATCAGTGCAACACCTGATGTAGCTCATCAAGAGCATTGTAATTATGCTCAGGTGTAATTAAACAGCCATATTTTGTAATTGCCTGAACGTTATAAAAAACTAAATACATTTGATTCAACACTACCAGAGTCCAATCTCACCTATACACTACTAAAGACCAACAACACCAGAGCAGTCCAATCTCACCTATTAGGGTTTGGCGATGTCTCCTTATTTGGCAGAAGTTTACATTGAAACATCGTGATGGACGATGATATCGTCTCGTCGGGGGGGGGATGTGTGCGTGTGTGAATGTGTGGTAGCCTCAGACCGACAATCCTAATCACTTACTGCTATGCAGCTCACACGAGGTGTCAGAAATTAAAACAAAAGTCATCACTGGCTCTGGCCATGCATGCGAGTGTGGATGTAAATATGATTTTTTCTCTTCTCATTTTTTTCTGCTAACATTTTAACTTTGGGTACTCTTAAACACGTGTTGCGTGTCTGGACAATATTCTGATTAGTTTTGTAGGATTAAATTACATTCCAGCGGTAGAGCTTAAAATTTGCGACCTTTTAGCACCTCGCCATAACCGGAACCCTCAAGCAATCATTCTATTTCTTATGTAAATTAGTAGGCCTATTTATTGTCTCGATTGCTCGTTGCTTCACTGTTTTCTCCCTTGTACGTTGCTTTAGACAAAAGCGTCTGCTAAAGGACTAAATGTAATGTCCACAAACAGCAGAGGTGTTTTTATAAGCGCATGTGGAGTGTATTGGATTAAAATGGAAGTCTACGCCTTTAACAGGTACTTAAGTGTACTTGTACTTGGGGTGGGGTTGTAATGACTCAATAATAATACTATTAATAACCAACATGGTGACAAGCAACAATAAATATTTAGATGATATCGTCCATCGGCACAACCCTATCACCTATACACTCCTAAAGACCAATAACACCAGAACAGTCCAACACCAGAAGTCCTACGTACTAAGGACCAATAACATAACAGCAGTCCAATCTCACTCATACACTTCTAAAATCAATACCAGTGACGGCCGGTTCTTCATCTACAAGCAAAGCATGTTTGCAGGGCCTTTTATTATTATTTATTAAACACAAAAAGGTGACTGGTTCAACTACGCAATCTTTTAAATAGCTGATGAAGTGACAAGACTGATGTGAGGTCAAGCTGGATTACATACACAAATAAAAGGCACGCACACACACACTCTTAAGGTGCTTAAATCGATCTCACACTTTGAATACAAGGTCAGAGTAGAGCTTGCACCACACCCACAAAAAACACTCAAGGTAATCAAACACACACACACACTCCATCCCTCTCTCAGGCCTGAAGTGTACTTAAAACTGTCTGTTTGCACAACACGGATGTTTACCTATGCGCACACACACACACAAAAATGTGTGTCTCCAATGTATACTTGTTCTGCTGTTGCAGACACACCCCTCAGCACACAAGCTTAATCACAGTGTTTGAAATAATATCTCTATGTTGTGTGAATCAACAGCGTTATATTACAGAGGTCTATAGATTTACCAGTCCCTTCTTCATTAACAGTTAACTCTTATCTCCATAGCAATGGCCCCCATAATTAACACTTCACTCTAATCTCCATAGCAATGGCTATCTACCTTAAAATACTGTTGCTGGCAATCTAATCAGCTTTGATTCATTCAAATCAACTGTGATTAATTGAACCTTTCTCTGTTCAAATTTAAATCACTGAATTTGTGCCATGCGCAGTCTGCGGAGGTATACCACACTCACACACACATACACACACAGTACTCACGTCCTGCATGAACTTGCGGCAGACGGGCCGGATCTCCTTGCTGAGGGTGGCGCTGAACATCATGCACTGCTTCTCGTGGGGCGTCAGCCGGAAGATGTCCTGCACGTCACGGCGCATGTCTGCAAGAGAACACACACACACACACACACACAGCAACGCATTACACCTCCACTGCAGTCTTAACCATCACAAGGCAAACACAGCCAGCCTCTCCAATCAGATATCAGGATGCATGTCTGCAAGAGTAACCATGCTGCACTGCAACCAATAACCCAAGGGTCCTCCACTGCAGCCAATAACCCACGGGTCCTCCACTGCAGACAATAACCCACAGGACCTCCACTGCAGACAATAACCCACAGGACCTCCACTGAAGCCAATAAACCACGGGTCCTCCACTGAAGCCAATAACCCACAGGACCTCCACTGAAGCCAATAACCCACGGGACCTCCACTGAAGCCAATAAACCACGGGTCCTCCACTGTAGCCAATAACCCACAGGACCTCCACTGAAGCCAATAACCCACAGGACCTCCACTGAAGCCAATAAACCACGGGTCCTCCACTGTAGCCAATAACCCACAGGTCTTCCAACGCAGACTTCCTTCACTGCAGTCAAGTTTACAGTCGCTGCCGGAAGAATGTCTGCCAGAGTGTTCACACGGTCCTCCACTACAGTCTTCACAGGCACAGTCGAGTCAGTCAGCCTCCACACTCACAGGCAGTAGTTGTCCTGAAGATCACAACACGTCTGCAAAAGAGTTCATATGCACTCAATGCAGTCTTCCCCAGCACAAGGCATTCCCATAGATCTGACCTTTCAGTGTTGGCTTCCGAAAATGGCAGGAATTCAAACGGGCAAAAACATCCAGATCTGTGCAATAATAATAATAATAATAATAATAATGAGGCTGAAAAATGTCCAAATGCCATATGGCAGCAAGACAAAAAAAAAAAGGAACCTGCACCTGCGGCCAAAAACTCCCCGCCAGGGCCAAAGCAAACCTCCTGGACACTCGTCATATCACAACTTGGCATCTCACTACTGCCATGGGGCCTGGCTTGCTTTGAGACACTGTGCAATCAAACTAGCCAGGAAGGAGGGGAGGCAAAAAAAACAAAACCTCCAGCAGCAATTCCTTAATCAAACTAGCCAGGAGGGAGAAGAAAAAAATAAATAATAATAATAATAATAATAATAATATATTTTTTTTTTTAAACCACGACACAGACACACGCACCAATTTGTTAGAACACAGGCAACCTTCACCCTGCGTTCAGAGCCCAGTCCCCATACAAAGGTCCCCCGGAGAACTCATCACATCCCAATCTAGACAACATTCCTTTTTGTGCCGTGTAGTCAAGCAAGGTGGCATTACCACCAAGGTCATGGAGAGGATCCGAAGGTCACGGTCAAGGTAAATACTGTTACTACTGATAAGCGCTTTGGCTTAAAGAGTCTGCAAAACGACTAAATGTTATTTGCTCCCATCTCTTTTACTACACCTCCACCCCCCCCACCATCCTTACCCCATTGCTCTAGCATCTTGCCCCTTCTGCACCATGTGACTGAGAACAACAGGCTTTAACAACAAGGTCATATGATGCCCAGGGAGTATGAGCATGGATAAAGCCGTGTCAATAGTCAAGAGTACAATACGAATGCAGGGCCCTTCCGCTAAAAAGCTACATTTTCAAAACATAAACGACTCCCACGCCCTCGGACACCCATCTTCTCCTCTCCTCATCCTTACCCAGCTGCTCGAGCATCTTGTCGCACTCGTCCAGGACGAAGTGCTTGCAGTTCTTCAGGGCAAGGATCTTGCTGCGGGACAGGGCCAGGATGCGCCCCGGCGTGCCCACCACGATGTGCGGGCAGTTCTTCTTCAGCACCTCCTCGTCCTTCTTGATGGACAGGCCGCCGAAGAAGACGGCGCACTTGACGGTGGGCATGTACTTGGAGAAGCGCTCGTACTCCTTGCTGATCTGGAAGGCCAGCTCGCGCGTGTGGCACATCACCAGGACGGCCACCTGTGGGGAGAGGAAGAGCAGGATGAGAGGTGGAGGGCAAGGGGTGGAAAAAGGACAGAGTGAAAGACAGCAGAGAAGGCAGAACAGAGAGGTGAAGTAGAGCAAGACAGAGACAGGATGAATGAATGAATGAATGAATGAGAGGTGGAGGATAGAGGTGTTTTGAACCCCTACGCACGCACCCAACTTCATCAGTGTACCAGTCACTAATGTACCAAACACACTGTCACTAAGCGCACCGATAAAATTGGATGCACTCACCTGTCCATCAATGGGTTCGATCTGCTGCAGGGTGGCGAGCACAAACACGGCTGTTTTGCCCATACCAGACTTGGCCTGACACAGGATGTCCATCCCCAGAATGGCCTGAGGAATGCATTCGTGCTGGACTGTGGACACAAACGTTATAAATATTAATACGCATTTATGAGGTCCTGTGGACAAAAACGTTATAAATTCTGGGTTGTGTGCTGTGTGAGTGCGCTTTAAAATTAGCACACCACACAATAAACAGACGACTACAGAGCTCATACAACTAAACAGGGAAACAAAGCAACAAGGCGTTATTTGAAACGACTTCTGTTTGCGACACAGCGGAAGTGTTGGTCCTCAAGTGGCGTTACCTTCGGATGGATGTTCGAAGCCACAGTCAACGATGGCACGGAGGAGTTCTGGTTTGAGCAGGAAGTCGCGAAAGCCGGAGCTGTGGATGGAGACGTAGGAGCCCTTGACCTCCTTCTTGCCCACGGGGGTCGCGCTCTCCGGGGCGGTCTGCGGCTCTTCGTCATCCTCGTAGTCCAACAGCTCAGTCTCAACGTCGTTCTCGGCCATGCTGACGATTAACAAACACAAGAGAAGTTAGGTTTTGGCATGAGGACTCAGAAACGCAACCATTTAATCAATTACTTGGTTGGATTGTTTGGATTAAAATGGTCAGACATTCTGTGGAATGTTTGTTTTCTAGTTCTGGGTTGAATTAAAAACTCAATGTATTCAAATTGGTCACTTTATTCACTGCGACTACTTTATCAACACCATGACTTGAGTATTTCCACCATGGAATTACAGAGTACCAGTAATGGAATCAGACACCCTGGGTTTCATGTGTCCCCACACCTAAGGAACCAAACCCGTGAACTTGTGGGGTGGGGCTTCACATAGCATTAGCATACGGCCATGTTGAAACAAGAGCTATCAGAAGCCAGGTGTACCCAATCTGCATTTTCATTAATTTAGCTCTGTGAATTCTAAATGAGGCAAACGTGTAGAGTTACTTCCAAGCATATGTAAAACCATGAAGGGTTTTTTTCATGGAAAGACAAAACCCCAACATTTCTGAAGGTGTAATTTTGTGGAGCAACTATCCCAAACAACATTTCATCTCCACATCAGCCTTCTTAATGGTGGTTTAGCTTGGGCCCATCCACTGACAGTGCTTGTCGGATTCCAAAAAACAATACATTTATGAGTGTAGATACCTAACAAAAAGTACAACAAAGAACAAGCAATCAGCCTTTACTGGAGACTCTTTATCATACCAAGCTTTAATCCGATCCTTCATAAAATGAGGTGTAACCTTAATGAAGCAGAGTTATGCTGCTGTTATGTGCCTTGACCATAAACCAACACAGCCAGGCCTGGTTTTTATATGTGTTAGGTTAAATGACAATCGTACTTGCTTTGATCAAATAGTTGTAGTATAAAAGTATTTTACTTCAAGTCATTCAGTGGGGTAATTTATCAACGAAAAGCAAGGTAAGTAGGACGGAGGTAAACTCAATACGGTCGGTCTGTCAGTATACGTTTTTCTCTCTGGTAGACGTCGTAGAGTGCAAAAAAAATCATCTGAAATAGTGAAATTGAATGTTTATGGCTAGCTACAGGCATTTTGTTAGCTTTTTAATCCTCGATTGAACCCATGTTGTGGCACCTATCGTTTCCCCACCAAGTTGAAACGTCATTACTATGAACGAGCTCCTTGCCAAGCTAGCTAGATATGAAACATCCAATTCAATTACAATTAATGCACCATCATTTAAAAGTTTTATCTTAACTACGATGGACAAAGTTTAAACGTTACATGGAATATCTTCAACCAAAACAACGTTGGCCCACTAACCGGCTTCAGAGCCCTTAGCTTTACAGCCTATAGTATAGCTATATTAGCTAAGGCTAATCAGCTAGCCTAACGGTAAACCTTTAGAACTATGGGGAGACGAAATACGCTAGCCTAGCCCATTCAATCTACACCAATCCTGACGTTAGAATATCCTACGAAAGAGCAATGTTTCTTTAAGATTTTCCTTAAAAATAATAGAGTACATGGAGTACGTCTTGATAATGTTATGGATGTAAATTCTAACTAGCTTATGTATAGCTGAAAATAATATCTAAAACATTACGGCTAGGTTAGTGCCATGTCGCAGTGACCAGCTAGCTAGCTAACATCAGACCAAACGACTAGCTAACTACATTAGCAATCAAGCTAACAAGTGCGAGGTCTTCCAATGGTTTGTAAAAACTGCTTCAATTCATATGTATTTATAAATAGCTATATCTGAACATTATTTAACGTGACCTGTTCAAGTCAAGTTGAAGCAAACGTGAACAACATTTTGAAGTTGACCACCTTTGAGTTCAGTACATTCAGTCTTACCTTTCGGTGTTGTAATCCTTCAGGTACGACTATCACTGCTGTGTTTCACATGGGCAGGCCCAAGTTTATCATATTTCCGGAAGTTGTACCTTGTAATGTACACACATCCCATTGGTTGCTTTAAAAAACAATCGTCTTGCAGTGAATTACAATACAACGGGATTGGTTGGTTCAAATGTCCATCGCGGGATTTGGAGCCGGGAGGTGCGTGGGTTTTCATAGTACAAACCTTCACAAGCAGAGATGCACAGCACCAGCTTTCAACAATTTACCATGCAAAAGATAGATATTTAATATAACATTCATGAGCACTTTCCTTATTCTGTCAAACAATGTATATTAACAGGAACAGCGACCTTTAAGTAGGATGGTATAGCAATGGTTTCAGTCAGAGCCATTCGTTGGTCGCAACTTTTGTCTTGTCCACAAGGGGTCACTAATGATTCGGTTATGATTTTGAGTCTCGGGTACGGTGCAGACATGTAGAGCGATGCTATGATAAACGTAGTCATAGGGGCGCCGACATTTTTTAGGCTTGGGTATGATTTCGGGTTCTCTTTTATGTTCTTTTGTCAGAACAGTGACTGGACTTTCTGGTTCAGGGAATCAGAGCAGGCCTATTGTAGGCTTTAGGCTACTGGTCGATGATGGAGTAGCCTACGATTTACCTTTTCTTCAGATTTAGAAGGAAGTTTAAAAATGTCTCAAGTCAGTGAGCAAATTAGGGTTGAATTATCATCCAGTGGCTTAGAGTACTTTAGAAAGACGTAGGGCGTTTTCCCCACATATTCATACAGGTTTTAGGTCTGTGCTGTTGCATGACAATTTTGGATATTCCAGGTTATTCAGCAAGTAGGATAATTAAATATACAGAAATAAGGTGCACATTTACGCCTTAACACAAAAACCACCTGCCCATCTCCCCATGCGGAATAAAACATGATGCTCCCGATTGGTTCATTTGGCAGTCATTCAAAATGATGGTCGCTATTTCATCCATATCATTGGCTACTGATATGTCTGTCACAATTCTGACGTCTACGAATGTGGTATGCCTCATCTCAGAAACTGCCAGGGGCCACAAGTTCATTGCCACAAAATGGCGCAGTGTATCATAGCCGAACAGTGTTGTTTGTGCAGTGTATTAGGATATCAGTTCTGCAGCAACACTGAGCCTCAAATTCAAAATTCGGAGGCAGTCGTCTGAACAGTAACATATCTTCATGGAACGGCCTAGGAGCAAAACCTGGCTGGGCGGTAATTTGGGAGGTGCCATTTATTGTAGGCGTTGCCTGTAGTTCTCCTTGAGGAAGCTCGGTCTGACAGCTCCGATTTTTTTTCTTAATTAACCAACAACAGCGGGCTATGTGTTGGGCGACGTATTTATACATTTATTTATTTTAAAGCCTTGTTCCAACAGGCGCAACAACCAGAGCGGAATGACCAAACGTTTCGCCGATGGTCATAACGGGAATGACACTGGAGCCACGAGTCGTCCAGAGGCTATGATGGAAACGGTATTCAGGTGGGCATCGCATTTTAATATGTTCATAGAATTTGATTTGCATGAGCCGTTATATTTTATTTTGGATGGCATAGCGTATGCGGCGTCTTGATGTGCGTTGCGGCTAGGAGGCTAGGAGAGGGAAATTGGTAAAGGGTATATCGGCAACAAACAATACTATGAGATTCCAGTACATTAGGCTATGCACCGAAAATCAAGCCTACATCTTCGTTTAGCGACAACGATGCTGTGGCCAAATCCGTCTCCCTCTCATAGCCTACCCTCGAGTACAAATTATAAGCAAATGAAAGGTATTTCCGTCATCCAGTGACTATCGAAGAAATGGCGAAAGAGAAAAAAGCGAATCCTTCCCATGTCAATTTACGCGTAACGACGCGCATGAAATAGAACGAATTTCTTTCACATTGCTTCTCGGCCTAATTTGCTTCCATGCCGTTATACAACCTAAACAATTTCTCCCATTTCACCGGCTGGCCACTATGTAGGCTAGCGGTTTTAGATTTCAGGTAGAGCTGTCAACATTATTGCCTAGCGAAGCTGGAACCTACACACAGGCATCCCCCCGCAGTGGATGCTTGTAGCCTACGTTCACAGGTAACATTCGCGTCAGCGTTTTAGCATCACAGGCGCGCAGGCCACCACAGCAGAAAGCGTTGACTCAAAATGCATCTGACCACACACACACACACACACACACACACACACACACAGTCTTGGGAGGCCTGTTTGGCTGACTGTAGCCCGCGTGTGGTGATGCTGGCTCTATTTTCACACTTGCGCACGTCCAATTGACCCACATTGTTGTAAGAAAACGAGGCCCATATTCTTGCCTGGTCAAAGGAGACTTGAGTGACACAGCTCGTCTTTCCTGGGTAGCTGTCACTGCTGCCACAACGCAAACATGGCTGCTCATCATTTTAGCCTCCTCATCATGGTTCTCCCCAAATTAACAACCGTTCATGTTAACGTATCGAAATTTTTTTAAGGCTAAAATCGTCAATGAGGACGAATGAAGTCGTGTATGAAAATGCATGTGTTTGTGCTGAGTAATACAAAAGCTAGTGCCTTTCTTTCAACCGAGGTCTACCTTAGGGAAAATTCGTGAAAGAGATTCATTATCACGCTGTTCCGTTGTGTGAATATTATAATAGTTTAATTACTGATTGTAGATCAGCAAAGACTCTTCTATCTGCCAGGGCTCTTCTATTCAAACCCGTGCCACTTCATGATTGCAGAGTTGATGATTAGACTCTACACAGGAGTCTTCGCTCAGTCTATCTTTTGTGTGTGTGTGTGCAGTATACAGAGGCTGAAATTGAGAGGGGGTAGGATTGGGATGGGGGGGTAGGATTGTCAGGCTGTGGTTTTATCTCCCAAACCCACTCACTAAGACGAGATCACATTGGAGGAGCCTCAGAGCAGTAATGGGATCAGTTTGGCCCCATCACTGATACAGATACAGGCACTTCTGAGCACTGTGGCTTTTACGCAAGAGAGCAAAGTCCCTCACTTTTAGACCCTCAAGGCATGCTTGTGTGAAAAGTCGCAAAATGTATACTATCCCGAAGAAAACAGTCTTCAAAACAGGGTGTAGCAGGGATTGTCGTCTTTCAAATGAGCATAATGATATGGCTTGTCCCCTAACAATGTGTCAGATTATATGTATTGTTATTGTGGTGGATCAAGTTTGCAACCAAAAACCCTGGTTGAGCCCTAATTGAATCAGAGCCAGAGTGTTTGGGCAGTACCAGATCTATCGGACTTTGAGAAGTCGTGTCGGTTGGCTACAGGGTAAACCACTAGGAGGTAGAGCAACACGACCCTAATGTGACGTTAGCCTCCAACCTTTACTCATCCTCACCTCGCCTCACCTTACCTCATCACAACTATGTAGTGTAGTGATAGTAACTCATGGTATCTACTTAAAGCTCTTTGGTAGTAGCTGAGTTGTTGTCATAGTAACACATGGTATCTACTCAAAGCTTTATGGTAGTAGCTGAGTTATTGTCATACTAAGCACTTTACTTCTCTCTGAAATTATGTACTGTAGGTCTTATAGAACACACGGTAGATTTCAAACACCAAAGGGCTTCTATCTCAGTGGGTTCTTGCTACAAAATAACAGTCTGTCAGTGTCCACTAGAACCTGCTTTTCTACACACCTTGTAAGACAGTGAAGCTGAGTGTGAGAGCGAAGGCGTTTTGGTTTGTTGTACTGGGTCGGGACCTTATCCTAAGCATGGAAACCTACAGTGCCAGGGCTAAACCCTACAGAGGAACCTCCTCTGAGGTCTTTGCATGTGGGCATGATGTCAAGGACCGGAGTCATCCCTGACTCAGCCTCGGTGGCAGTGTAGTAGAGGTAGTAGAGGCTGACACCGCTGTGTCACCGGCCACATGTCCGTCATTCTCATCCTTGCCCTCCCACACACACACACACACACACACACACACACACACACACACACACACACACACACACACACACACACACACACACACACACACACACACACACACACATCCTCCCCCACCTTACTTTCCTCATCCCTCTCTCCTCTATCTGAAACCTCAGGGCCCCCGTCTGCGTATACGGCTCACTGTTTCGTGCCGTCCGTGCCCGGCTGACGCTAATGCTCAGTGAGAGGAACGGGACTCGCTGACCCAGGAGTCCTCTGTCTGTTCCACAGTCGTTCCCCTTTGGGCCTGTTTCGTATCTATAGCGAGTGTCGTTGTTGTTCTGGCGGTGGTTTATTTCTGTGTTTGTTTGTGTGTTTGTTTGTTTGTTTGCATTATTCTATGAGACTAGCTTTTTTTTTCGCTGCTGTAGGCTGCAGTTTTTTCCTCCTCTGATGCTTTGACACTGAGCTTGAATGAATTCGGAAGGAGTTTGTCATTCAGTGTTGAGTTTCACAGAGCACACTACACAATGCTCAGTCAAACCTTTAGCAGGTGATTGTCATTATAACTACATTTTAGACCTACATAATTCATCTCAAAGGGTCATAGTGGAGGGACCAGTCTTTCGTTAGTTTCTTGACTCCTCAAACTTGATGGTAGTGCACATTTTATACCTTAAGAATACTTGCTTTGTTTCTCAAGTCAAACAATGCTTTTTTGCTGTTACAGTATCGGTAAAGCCCGTTTGTCGCACACACACATCCACACACCCCCCCCCCCCCCCCCCCCCACACACACACACACACACACACACACACACACACACACACACACACACACACACACACAGACACACACACACACACACACACACACACACACACACACACAGCATACAATCAGGGCTTTAGTCTGTATCCCTGGAGTGGGTTCTCTCTTTTCTCAAGTGTCTGGGTGGAGATGGATCAAGTTTACAGCCAGTGAGCTTTTCATCCCAGGGGAGAGGTGTGTTCGCCTACCTCTTATTATTGAGTTCAATGGAGAAGAAGAAGTCTCATGAGCTTTCTGTGGGGTGGACCAGGGTGTGTGTGTGTGTGTGTGTGAGTGTGTTTGTGTGTGTGGCCATTGTGAGTTGGGATGTTTCCAGGTGTGACTGGTTGAGGAATGTTCCGTTCCTCATGAAATTAAAACAACAGCGCTCACCACACCTATGGGTTATTTTCAGCTTAGTCACCCTCCTAGCTGGTCGTCTGGCCTCAGTCAGGATGAGATCACAGTGAACTCCAGCTGCATGCTGGGTTTTATGGTGTGTGTGTGAGAGAGAGAGAGAGGGAGAGAAATAATTCAAGAAAGTGTTATCGAAAAGTAATAAACAGAGTATGTAAGACTGTGTATATGTGAGGTCTTATATGTGTGAGGGGAGGAGAGGGAGAAAACATCTCAGTTTTTGTCCATGTGGCTGTGCACATTTGTGTGTGTGTGTGTGTGTGTGTGTGTGTGTGTTTGTATCTTTGTCAGTGTCTGTTCACATTAGTGTGTGTGTGTGTGTGTGTGTGTGTCTGTGTGTGTGTTTGTCTGTGCAAATTAGTGTTTATGTGTGAGTGTGTGTGAGTC
>NC_137920.1:23957556-23960056 GCF_963457725.1 Sprattus sprattus
TCCCTCCTCAGTTCGCTATTGGACCACCCAGGTGTGTTTGTTTAAGGGGGAGTAATGATGATGAGGGATGGACATAATCTTTGGAGCTAACCACGTGTGGCCATGTCTGTTGTGAGCACATAGTGAGACCAGAGCAAGCCAGAGCCATGTCTGTTGTGTGAGACCAGAGCCATGTCTGTTGTGGGCACATAGTGAGACTAGAGCAGGCCAGAGCCATGTCTGTTGTGTGAGACCAGAGCCATGTCTGTTGTGAGCACATAGTGAGACCAGAGCCATGTCTGTTGTGAGCACATAGTGAGACCAGAGCCATGTCTGTTGTGTGAGACCAGAGCCATGTCTGTTGTGAGCACATAGTGAGACCAGAGCCATGTCTGTTGTGAGCACATAGTGAGACCAGAGCCATGTCTGTTGTGAGCACATAGTGAGACCAGAGCCATGTCTGTTGTGAGCACATAGTGAGACCAGAGCCATGTCTGTTGTGTGAGACCAGAGCCATGTCTGTTGTGAGCACATAGTGAGACCAGAGCCATGTCTGTTGTGAGCACATAGTGAGACCAGAGCCATGTCTGTTGTGTGAGACCAGAGCCATGTCTGTTGTGAGCACATAGTGAGACCAGAGCCATGTCTGTTGTGAGCACATAGTGAGACCAGAGCCATGTCTGTTGTGAGCACATAGTGAGACCAGAGCCATGTCTGTTGTGTGAGACCAGAGCCATGTCTGTTGTGAGCACATAGTGAGACCAGAGCCATGTCTGTTGTGAGCACATAGTGAGACCAGAGCCATGTCTGTTGTGAGCACATAGTGAGACCAGAGCCATGTCTGTTGTGTGAGACCAGAGCCATGTCTGTTGTGAGCACATAGTGAGACCAGAGCCATGTCTGTTGTGAGCACATAGTGAGACCAGAGCCATGTCTGTTGTGAGCACATAGTGAGACTAGAGCAAGCCAGAGCCATGTCTGTTGTGTGAGACCAGAGCCATGTCTGTTGTGAGCACATAGTGAGACCAGAGCAAGCCAGAGCCATGTCTGTTGTGTGAGACCAGAGCCATGTCTGTTGTGTGAGACCAGAGCCATGTCTGTTGTGTGAGACCAGAGCCATGTCTGTTGTGTGAGACCAGAGCCATGTCTGTTGTGTGAGACCAGAGCCATGTCTGTTGTGAGCACATAGTGAGACCAGAGCCATGTCTGTTGTGTGAGACCAGAGCCATGTCTGTTGTGAGCACATAGTGAGACCAGAGCCATGTCTGTTGTGAGCACATAGTGAGACCAGAGCAAGCCAGAGCCATGTCTGTTGTGTGAGACCAGAGCCATGTCTGTTGTGAGCACATAGTGAGACCAGAGCAAGCCAGAGCCATGTCTGTTGTGTGAGACCAGAGCCATGTCTGTTGTGTGAGACCAGAGCCATGTCTGTTGTGTGAGACCAGAGCCATGTCTGTTGTGTGAGACCAGAGCCATGTCTGTTGTGGGCACATAGTGAGACCAGAGCCATGTCTGTTGTGTGAGACCAGAGCCATGTCTGTTGTGGGCACATAGTGAGACCAGAGCCATGTCTGTTGTGTGAGACCAGAGCCATGTCTGTTGTGGGCACATAGTGAGACCAGAGCCATGTCTGTTGTGTGAGACCAGAGCCATGTCTGTTGTGGGCACATAGTGAGACCAGAGCAGACCAGAGCCGACGAGGTTTAAGGAGCAGTGTGAACTTTGAACATGTAACCTAAACAGACCCTTTTGCTCAGGTGTATCTAGTTTCTGTTGTGAAAAAAAGGTTTTGTTCACACCTAAATTGTGATGTAATTCTTAAGCATCAAATACATTTTTACGTATCCATGCTCTGTTTAAGTTCAATTTGTATGATATGTTACACCAGGCATGGAGAAAGCAGATGCAGTATATTAAATCCCCTCAAAAGAGACTTATTTTCCATAGAATGCATAGAGAGGCTAAGAAACACATGCTGAGGAAAACGTCACATGTTAATGGTATTTGGCAGACGGTTTTGTAAAGGAAAAAAATATATATAAATAAAAAAGTGATAACAACAGTCAGAAATAAGGCATTATGCATTATATGACAAACAGTATTGTTGTAACAATATTGTAACGATATTAAATATCAGATTGGTAATAGTAAAGACATTGCTCACAGCAGCAAACATGTAAACAAAAACAGCTTAGCACACTCTCGAGTGGATTTGTTGTAGTGTGCAGTACATGTGTGTAGTACATTTAGTCATTTAGCAGACGCTTTTGTCCAAAGCGACCTACACGAGAGCAGTAGGGCAGGCTTTTGAAGGGCTTGTTGAAAGGTGGTTTGTGGATGACTTGAGGAGGGGTGAATACTACAGGGTTCCCACGGGTCATGGAATTTCTGGAATATCATGGAATTTCATAAAAGTTTTTCCAGACCTGGAAAGTCATGGAATTTTACCATTTTGCATGCACAGTCCTGGAATATCATGGAATATCATGGAATTTTCTTAACAGTTGTGTAGAAGCAAAAC
>NC_137920.1:23965056-23970056 GCF_963457725.1 Sprattus sprattus
CTCTCTCTCTCTATAGTTGTATCTCTCTCTCAAACATACCCTCCCTCTCTCTCTCTCTATAGTTGTATCTCTCTCTCACACATACTCTCTCTCTCTCTCTCTAGTTGTATATCTCTCTCTCACACATACCCTCTCTCACCCACGCTCTCTCTCTCTCTCTAGTTGTATCTCTCTCTCACACATACCCTTCCTCCCTCCTCTCTCTCCCTACTGGCATGTCTCTCTCTGTTTGACTCTTTACACTGGCATCTTTCTCTCATATTCAAATTCAAATGAGCTTTCAAAATAATGATGTCTCTAAGACACATATGTGTGTGTGTGTGTGTGTGTGTGTTAGTGTGTGTGTACATGCATGTGTCTCTCTCTTCCTCTTCCACCCTCCCTCTCTCTCTCCATCTCTGTCCATCTGTATGTCCCCTCTCTGTATCTCTTTGTCTTAGTTTGTGTGTGTGTGGGTGTGAGTGGGTGTGCATGTGCGTGTGTCTGTGTGTGTGCGTGTCCCTTGCTTACCTCATCTCTCTTTTTGTCTTTCCTTTTCTCTATATATCTACCTTTGTTTACCTCATCACTTTTACTCTGTGTTTTTTCTCTTTTTCTTTGTTCTCTCTCTTTCCCCATCCCTCCATCTCTCCATCTTTCTCTCTCTCTTAATCTTCACCCTCTTTGTCCCGCCTCTCCGTCTCCTCCGGTCTGTTTTATTTACCGCCTCACCTTCCCTGTGTCTGGCTTCAGCCCGAGCTCATTTTCTTTCAGTTCCATATCTCTCCTTGTCCAGAACTCCCCCGCGCCCCCCCCCCCCCCCCCCCCCGCTTTCCTTCTGGACCCTCTCTCTCCCATTCTATTATTAACTCCCTCTCACACACACACACTCCCTCTCTCTCTTTCTCTCTTTCTCACACACACAGACACACACACACACACACCGACACACACACACATGCATACACACACACACACACACACACACACACACACACACACACACACAAACACACACACACACACACACACACACACACACACACACACACACACACACACAAAATCTCATGTACACTTTCTTCTCCTCTCGGTCTCTCTCTCTCTCGCCATCATTGAGGTCCACACTGACCCAAAGATCAGGTCATCTTCAGCAGAACACACACACACACACACACACACACACACACACACACACACACACACATACTGCCCCAAAGATCAGGTCATCTTCAGCTGAGGTTGCTTCATTGCTTAATGGCCAGATTTAATGACATGGTTTCACCCCAGCGTCCTCTTTTATAGTCTTCATGATGATGTGTTTCGCCTCTTTTGGGAATTTGTGCGAGTCTGCCTCCACTTGCTCTGTACTTGGGGAGGACCGTGATGAGGTTGTGTGTGTGTGAGTGTGTGTGTGTGTGTGTGTGTGTGTGTGTGTGTTTGCTTGAGGAGGACAGTGATGAGGTTCATGGGGTTGCTGTTCTCCAAGAACTTGTTTGTAGTTGGCTGTGGTCGTAGTGAGGATGTGGGATTCATGGGAGTGAGTCAGAGTAATGGCACTAATAGCAGTGTGTGTGTGTGTGTGTGTGTGTGTGTGTGTGTGTGTGTGTGTGTGTGTGTGTGTGTGTGTGTGTGTGTGTGTGTGTGTGTGTGTGTGTATGTGTTGTGGGGCGGTTTGTTTTTTTCGTCTGATTAGTGCTTTAGACCAAGAGGGTGACGGGGGGTTACAAGTGCTTTGCTGTCACACACACACACACACACACACACACACACACACACACACACACACACAAACTTATATGTAACAAGTATTCAATTTGAATGATGAATCTGATATTCATTTCCTGTGACTCATCACATTTCACTCACACACAAACACAGCGAGAGAGAGAGAGAGAGATGTTTTGATGGACATAAAAATAATTAATTTAATAACATAAAAACATTTGACAACAATTATTAATGTCACAGTCTTATTTCCTGTCTATTTTATGAAAACACACATATATAAAAGAGAAAGAGACAGCCACACAACCACACACACATACTAAACCACACCCACACACATACACACACTCCTATTTTCTTATCAGAAAATTAGATTTCATGGTCTGAGGCCGTGAGCTTTAAATTACTATTTCAGACTACTGGGACATTATAAGTGTTGATGCCCTAGAGACACTCGTCCCTTAGAGTGCTTACTTCCCTCCTTCAGTCTTTCTCATGTTTGCTCTCTTTCTCATGTTTGCTCTCTTTTCATGATCTCTCTCTTTCTCATGTTTGCTCTCTTTTCATGATCTCTCTCTTTCTCATGTTTGCTCTCTTTTCATGATCTCTCTCTTTCTCATGTTTGCTCTCTTTTCATGATCTCTCTCTTTCTCATGTTTGCTCTCTTTTCATGATCTCTCTCTTTCTCATGTTTGCTCTCTTTTCATGTTCTCTCTTTCTCATGATCTCTCTCTTTCTCATGATCTCTCTCTTTCTCATGTTTGCTCTCTTTTCATGATCTCTCTCTTTCTCATGTTTGCTCTCTTTTCATGATCTCTCTCTTTCTCATGTTTGCTCTCTTTTCATGATCTCTCTCTTTCTCATGTTTGCTCTCTTTTCATGATCTCTCTTTCTCATGTTTGCTCTCTTTTCATGTTCTCTCTTTCTCATGATCTCTCTCTTTCTCATGTTTGCTCTCTTTTCATGATCTCTCTCTTTCTCATGATCTCTCTCTCTTTCTCATGTTTGAGAAATGACAATGACAGACAGACAGACAGAAATAGAAATAGCTTCAGAGGGAGGGAGGAAATGTAAGAGAGTGAATGTGAGAGGGTGATGCCAGTGAAGAGAGAGAGAGGGATGGACAGGGAGAGAGAGATGGAGAGGGAGAGAGAGATGGAGAGGGAGAGAGGGATGGACAGGAAGAGAGAGAGAGAGGGAGAGAGAGATGGACAGGGAGAGAGAGAGAGAGACAGAAATATAAATAGTTGAGTGAGACAGCTAGTTTAGATGGCTTGAAGACAGAACGACAGTCAGGGGCAGAGCACAAAAGAATTCAAAAAGGCAGAAAGGACAAAGGGAGGAAAGAGTGTGTGTGTCCATGCGTATGCGTATGTGTCTGTGTGCGTGTGTGTGTGTGTGTGTGTGTGTCTGTGTGCGTGTGTGTGTGTGTGTGTGTGTGTGTGTGTGTGTCTGTGTGTGTGTGTGTGTGTGTGTGTGTGTGTGTGTGTGTGTGTGTGTGTGTGTGTGTGTGTGTGTGTGTGTGAGAGAGAGAGGGACATGGGCACCTATTTGTCCTTCACTACCTGATTGCATCATGCACTGCCTGGCCAGCTCCCTCTGCAAAGTTCCACCCAAAAAGGGTAAAAAACTGGACCACTGCCAAGAGCCTGACTCACACCGCAGATAAAGTCCTAACATTCAGTGTGTGTGTGTGTCTGTGTGTCTATGTGTGTGTGTGTGTGTGTGTGTCTGTGCGTGTGTGTGTGTGTGTGTGTGTGTGTGTGTGTGTGTGTGTGTCTGTGTGTGTGTGTGTCTGTGTGTGTGTCTGTGTGTGTATGTGTGTGTATGTGTGTGTGTTGTGATAAACTGGCTGACACACAGACCAATCTGTGGGGAAGTAGACAATCTAATGAATTTTGTATTCTATTTTATAGCACATAGTATGGATTTATGCTAGACTATTTATGCTATTTTATAGTACATAGTATGGATTTATGCTAGACTATTTATGCTATTTTATATAGTACATAGTACATAGTATGGATTTATGCTACAGTATTTACTGTATGCTATGCTGTAATTACTTTACTGTTATTTCATGACAAGGCAATGGAGCTTCACATTTCTGTGTCTGCAGATCAATTGGACTCGACTGGAGTCTGTCTTAGCTGACTGGCCATCATAGAAAATCCATAGGGTCTACCTTTACTGGAGATGTTATACAAAGGAGTCACTGTTGGTAGCATTGGAGATGTTATACAAAGATGGAGTCACTGTTGGTAGCATTGAAGATGTTATACAAAGGTGTCACTGTTGGTAGCATTGGAGATGTTATACAAAGGTGTCACTGTTGGTAGCATTGGAGATGTTATACAAAGGTGTCACTGTTGGTAGCATTGGAGATGTTATACAAAGATGTAGTCACTGTTGATAGCATTGAAGATGTTATACAAAGATGGAGTAACTGTTGGTAGCATTGGAGATGTTATACAAAGATGGAGTCACTGTTGGTAGCATTGGAGAGGTTATACAAAGACGGAGTCACTGTTGGTAGCATTGGAGATGTTATACAAAGACGGAGTCACTGTTGGTAGCATTGAAGATGTTATACAAAGATGTAGTCACTGTTGGTAGCATTGAAGATGTTATACAAAGATGGAGTCACTGTTGGTAGCATTGGAGATGTTATACAAAGATGGAGTCACTGTTGGTAGCATTGGAGATGTTATACAAAGACGGAGTCACTGTTGGTAGCATTGAAGATGTTATACAAAGATGTAGTCACTGTTGGTAGCATTGAAGATGTTATACAAAGAGTCACTGTTGGTAGCATTGGAGATGTTATACAAAGATGGAGTCACTGTTGGTAGCATTGGAGATGTTATACAAAGATGGAGTCACTGTTGGTAGCATTGGAGATGTTATACAAAGGAGTCACTGTTGGTAGCATTGGAGATGTTATACAAAGATGGAGTCACTGTTGGTAGCATTGAAGATGTTATACAAAGGTGTCACTGTTGGTAGCATTGAAGATGTTATACAAAGATGGAGTCACTGTTGGTAGCATTGGAGATGTTATACAAAGACGGAGTCACTGTTGGTAGCATTGGAGATGTTATACAAAGGTGTCACTGTTGGTAGCATTGAAGATGTTATACAAAGATGGAGTCACTGTTGGTAGCATTGGAGATGTTATACAAATATGGAGTCACTGTTGGTAGCATTGGAGATGTTATACAAAGATGGAGTCACTGTTTGTAGCATTGGAGATGTTATACAAAGACGGAGTCACTGTTGGTAGCATTGAAGAT
>NC_137920.1:23975056-23977556 GCF_963457725.1 Sprattus sprattus
GACATCGCCCGCACCTACCCCGAGCATGAGTTCTTCAAGGGACAGGACAGCCTGGGCCAGGAGGTGCTCTTCAACGTCATGAAGGTGGGTGGGACGGTGTGTGTGAAAGGGCAATGTGTGCCTATGTGTATGCGTGAAAGTGTAAGTTAGTGTGTAAGTAAGAGTGTTTGTGTGTGTGTGTGTGTGTGTGTGTGCCTATATGTGTGCGTGAACATGTGCCTGTGAACAGGTAAGTGTGTGTGTGTGTGTGTGTGTGTGTGCCTATGTGTGTGCATGAATGTGTGCCTGTGAACAGGTAAGTGTGTGTGTGTGTGTATGTGAAGGCAATGTATGCCTATGTGTGTGCGTGAACGTGTGTCTGTAAACAGGTAAGTGTGTGTGTGTGTTTGCGTGTGTTTGTTTGCATGTGTTTGTTTGCGTGTGTGTGTGTTTGTGTGTGTGTGTGTGTGTGTGTGTGTGTGTGAGTACAGATAAGTGTGTGTGTCAAGATAAATGTATGTGGGTACATGTTTGTGTGTGCGTGTTTATCAGTGTAAGTATTTGGAGAAATGTGTGTGGGGATGGGGGTATTTGTTTGTGTAAATGTTTGCATTAATGTGCTTAAGTTTGTGTTTGTTCAGGAGGCAGGTATGAATTAGGTGTGTGTGTGAATAAGGTGAAATAGTTTGTGTGTGTGTGTGTGTGTGTGTGTGTGTGTGTGTGTGTGTGTGTGTGTGTGTGTGTGTGTGTGCACTGTGTGACAGTGACAGAGATAATGAAACACATTCATCGGTACTGAAAGTCCTTCAGCTCCTCCTCTGAAGGACATTCTATGTGTGTGGGTGTTTGTGTGTGTCTGTATGTGTCTGTGTGTCTGTGCGTGTGTTTTTTGTGTGTGTGTGTGTGTGTGTGTGTGTGTGTGTGTGTGTGTGTGTGTGTGTGTGTGTGTGTGTGTGTGTGTGTGTGTGTGTGTGTGTGTGTGTGTGTAAGCACTGCGTTTTAGGACAAAGGAAATGAAGAGGGTGTAAGAGAGAGAAAGAGATGCAGCAGATATATGTGAGCGAGACTGAGAGACAGTTTGAGGTAGAGAGAGTTTGAGGGAGAGAGAGAGAGTGAGAGAGAGAGAGTGAGAGAGAGAGAGAGAGAAAGAGAGAGAGAGAGATGTAGCAGATATATGTGAGCGAGACTGAGAGAGAGTTTGAGGTAGAGAGAGTTTGAGGGAGAGAGAGAGAGAGAGAGAGAGTGAGAGAGAGAGAGATGTAGCAGGTTGGATGAAAGTGTGTTGAGGACAGGTATCAGCCTGAATCTTATTATGAGTGTCTCAGACAGAGATGTCCCATTACTGCTCGCAAGACAGTGTGTGTGTACGTGTGAATACGTATGTGTGTGTGTGTGTGTGTGTGTGTGTGTACGTATGTGTGTGTGTGTGTGTGTGTGTGTACGTGTGTGTACGTGTGTGTGCATACCATGTGTGTGTGTGTTTTTGTACCCACAGGCATATTCTCTCACACTCAATATTACATTTTGTCAGCAATTTTCTGCCTTTCCTAGACAGTGAGTGTATACTGTAAATAATGTCTGTTTCTCTCTCTCTCTGTCTCTCTCTCTCTCTCTCTCTCTTTCTCGCTATCTCCCTCTCTCTGTGTGTGTGTGTGTGTGTGTGTGTGTGTGTGTGTGCCCGCAGGCATATTCTCTGGTTGACAGGGAAGTTGGGTACTGCCAGGGCAGTGCCTTTATCGTGGGTCTTCTGCTTATGCAGGTGAGGTGAACAATGCACACGGCAACCAAAACCAACCACAACACAACCAAATAGCTACCATAGCAACCATAATACTACCAAAATCACACCCATTTTATTGGTGTACCACATTTCACTATCAACTAAATGATATGTACTTTTTTTGAGAGATACTGTTCATAGTATTAATAATGACTTGTTAAATGCTTAATTACATTGTTATACAGATACTGTGTTTTTTTTTATTCATTGTAAAGAGGCTTTATCAACAAGTCAAAAACATCTTCTCTCTCTTGTTTCTGTGTGTGTATGTGTGTGTGTGTGTGTGTGTGTGTGTGTGTGTGTGTGTCTGTATGTGTGTGTGTGGGTGTGTCCATGTGTCTGTGTGTGTGTGTGTGTGTGTGTGTGTGTGTGTGTGTGTGTGTGTGTGTGTGTGTGTGTGTGTGTGTGTGTGTGTGTGTGTGTGTGTGTGCAGATGCCAGAAGAGGAGGCGTTCTGTGTGTTTGTGCGGTGCATGCAGGAGTACAGGCTGAGGGAGCTCTTCAAGCCCAGCATGGCTGAACTGGGCCTCTGCATCTACCAGTTTGAGTACCTGTTGCAGGTAAATAACATTACTGTCCAGTTTGAGTACCTGTTGCAGGTAAATAACATGACTGTCCAGTTTGAGTACCTGTTGCAGGTAAATAACATGACTTTCCAGTTTGAGTACCTGCTGCAGGTAAATAACATGACTGTACAGTTTGAGTACCTGTTGCAGGTAAATAACATGACTGTCCAGTTTGA
>NC_137920.1:23987556-23992556 GCF_963457725.1 Sprattus sprattus
TGAAACCTGTGGTCAGCACACACACACAAACATAACATACACACGCACAGACACTCTGTATGTATACACACACAGAATGACTGTGTCTGTTTGCTTCCATACTTTAACTGATTGGGAAGATTCACAGATTTTCACAGTCCATTTTTGAGAAGCTCTGCGGAAAGAAACACACCGCACACCACCTTGAGAAAGTTTCAAATTTCAAATTCAAAGACAGTGTGCTATCAGTGATTCATGACAACACCGTGAGATATTCAGAAATGAGAGAGAAAGTCTCTGGGAAGAAGTTTTGTGTTTGCGATGAGCTCAGATCAGTTCTGAAACGGCTCGTTCGAAATAGATCCCCCGTAACCCTCACAAGAGGGAGTTCACGAGCGCAAGTTTTTTGCAAGGGCTGGGGTTTTCTCCGTTGTGGTTCAGGGTGAAGGCCTGGGTATAGCCAAGAGTGACGGTTCACACACCCGCGAGTTGTTTTGTGCGTGTGTGTGAGAGAGAGACAAAAGGAAGGAATTTCTCATATTTCTTAATGTCTTATGTACTCATACAAAGACTATCGCAGACATTCACACGTGCCAAACAGATTCACGCTCCGACACACAGTTACTCACACACACACACACACACACACACACACACACACACACACACACACACACACACACACACACACACACACACACACACACACACACATACACATGCACACACACACACACACACTTTTTCTCTCTCACACTCACACATTGCAAAGAATCTCTTCCACAAGACAGTTACGCAGTCACACAGGTTTTGTCACTCGATGTGCTGTCAAACTGTCACTGTTCACACACACCCCCTCACACACACACACACACACACACACACACACACACACACACACACACACACACACTCAAACACACACTCACACACACTCACTCACAGTATGCGCGCGCGAACACACACACACACACACACACACACACACAAAGACAGACAGACAGACAGACAGACAGATATACACACATACAAACAATATGCATGGGAGCGCATGCACACCTGCACATAGACACACACACACACAAACATACACAAAATCACAGTATGCACACACACACACACAAACACAGATATTAATATACACACATACAAACAATATCAATGTGAGCGTGCACAGTAAACAATAAACATGCTTACAGCTCCACACATGTTAACATTCTGAGAAGAGAAAGAAAAAACCTACAGGAAGTATTTTTGAGTGATGAAAAAGTAAATAAATAATTTGTAAATATAATAATAATAATAATAAAAATTTAAGTAAAGACCTAAAAAAGCCAGAAGAAATCAACCAGAGGAAGGAAAGAGAGGAATAGTGTGTAGATGACCGTTTGTCCCCATACTCAAAGCTCACTCAGGACTTGCAACCTCAGCCAAGTCACACAAACACACACACACACACACACACACTCACTCCACAGAATCTATTTCATCAACACATCGTATGCTACAACAGTTGATGATCACAGTGGACACTCATTAGACACATTAGACACATTATTTTCTCTCTCTTTCCCTTATCTCTCTCTCTCTCTCTCTCTCTCTCTCTCTCTCTCTCTCTCACTCTCCTTCGCCCTCTGACACGCACACACTTCCCTCCCTGCGCATTCAGAGGTTATTGCTCCGGGCAGTTTCTCAAGAATTTGACAGACAAGGGAAACAAAAAGGAAACACTTCTATGGGGACACACCGGTTAATACACACAAACACACATACACACACACACACACACACATACACATACACACACACACACACACACACACACACACACACACACACACACATACACACACACACACACACACACACACACATACACACACACACACACACACACACACACACACACACACACATACACACACACACACTCACACTGGTTAATACACCCAAACACACACACACACACACCGGTTAATACACACGAACACACACACACACACACACACACACACACCGGTTAATACACACACACACACACACACACACACATACACACACACACCGGTTAATACACACAAACTGTTACTGACAGGGACAAGCTGTTTCTGGCATCTTCAGAGAGAAAGAGAAAGAAGTAAATATTGGCCATTAACACATTACTAATTAGTAGTGCTGTCAAATGATTCAAATATTTAATCGCGATTAATCGCATTTTTGTCATAGTTAACTCAAAATGAATCGCGATTAATTGTAAATGTATTAATCGCAAATTTTTATCTATTCTAAATGTCCCTTCAATATTTTTTTTTTAAATGCTCTTATCAACATGGAAAAGTGGATTGGCTTGCTTTATGCAATGTTTTATTTTATTGAAAAACAACATTGCCAAACAGGGTGGTACAAAATAAAATTACAAAATGCACATTTCAGATAAACAAGGACTCAGCCTATACTGCAGTTAAACCATGGCTTAATATTTTCTTTTTTTCAAGTTTGCTGTGAACATAGAAGTCAGGCCTCTTATGTTAAAAAAACAATGAACCTTAACAGTTCGGTTACCAATGAAAGGTAAGCCTACTACTTCTGTGCTTTCAGCCAGCTGCCTGTTGACATTTTCAGACAACAGTGAACCTCGCTTTCTTTGCACAACACAATTTTAAAAGTAAACTTTCTATTCAGAAGCTTTTTATCATCCATTTCGCCGTATCGTGCTCATCGAACGTAATGTTAGCCTACTACACAGTTTGGAAGAGCAAAAAGAAAGTTAATCTAAAAAAAAAAAAGTTAAAAAAAGTTAACGGCGTTAAAATGACAGCACTACTAATTAGTATCTGTTTAAGTGCCCAATAAGGTCTGCATTAAGCACCATTAGTCATTTGTTAGGCCAGTATTCACCAACTTTTTATTGTCATTAAATAAGTTATTTATTTTTGGAACATCCTAACCCTAACCCTAACCAACAACTTGGTCTTAACATAATCTTGCTGCTATATTACGGATCAAAATAGAAGGTTTGTAGCCTTTTAATTTACTGTCTGAATATGCCACTTATAGTGCACCTTTACTTTACAAACAAACTATACCATCCATCTTCAGAGACTGATGCTGGCTTATGGCTTAGCAAAGGGCTCTGTCTTGTGGGAACACCAGGTGGTTACTTTGGATGAGGTGTGTTGTAGGGTACTTTGGACACATGTCGTATGTTTTGAGAAATCTTCTTTTTTTTTCTATATGAAAATGTCAAACTCACACAAGGATTTCATCCTTTTTACATTGTCATCGTCATATCAGCCTTTACTTTAGAAGAAGGAACTTATTTTAAAGGAATAATGAGATATTTACAGTGTTAAGGATGCAACGTGTCTGTAGTCGTTGTGAGCCATTTTTTCATCATTTCATTTTGATAATATATAAAGTAATATGCAAAATCAATTGTTTTCCCAGCTCGTTATCGATCAATCTAAACAAGTAAACAGGTAGTTGTCTGTGGGGTCACACGTTCTTAGGGTGTTAAGACTGAAAACAGATTCTTACCACATTTGCAAAACAGTTCAGCAAATCCTGTTTTGCTTAGCAAGCTTTGCTTAGCAGATCTTAAGATCTCTTGTGAATTCCCCGTTGTTTGGTGCGCTGTGTTGTGTTGTGTTGTTTGTTGACATCTGGGCTATGGGTTGGCTTTCAGAGTGTTTTCTCTGAGAAGCAGCAGCAGCTGGTTATAATGGGGTAGCCATTAGGCAACAGTGTTTATTTGTAGCTATTAGCCGTTAGCGATTAGCACAGCCTGCCCTCAATACCATAATAAGAGGTTGGTCATAAGCAGAGCACAACACAACTCTTCTCTCTCCTTCTCTCTCTCTCACTCACAGCCTTGCTCTTCCTCTCTCTCTCTCACACTCACAGTCTTGCTTCCCCCCCCCCCCTCTCACGCACGCTCTCGCTCTCTCTCTATCTCACTCGCAGTCTCTCTCTCCCTCTCTCTCTCTCTCTCACTCGCTGTCTCACTCTCTCTTTCTCTCATTCGCTGTCTCGCTTTTTCTCTCTCTCCCGCTCTCTCTCTACCTTAAGGTTTCACTCTCACTCGCTCTCACTCTCTCTCCCTCTGGCTCGAAGGTCTGTCTAGATGTTGGATCTGGTAGGTGTCCTGTCTTGGATGTCCTAATGCACCATGTGGTTTGAGGATGATGTAAAATGTAAATATTTGAACACTGGTTTAATCAATCTGATCACCTCTCTCTCTCTTTCTCTCCCTTTCTCTGTCTGTCTCTCTCTCTCTCTTTCTCTCCCTCACTATGTCTCTCTCTCTCTCTCTCTCTCTCCCTTTCTCAGTACACAGATGAATTTGTGTTGGGTCTTCAGACCCAGCTGGAACAGTCTCGCCTGCAAGAGGCAGAGTTGCTTGGCGCCCTTAAAGAGATGCAGGACAAGGTGCTGGACCTGGAGAAGGTAAGGCGAGCAGATGTGTGTGTGTGTGTGTGTGTGTGTGTGTGTGTGTGTGTGTGTGTGTGTGTGTGTGTGTGTGTGTGTTTGTGTGTGTGTGTGTGTGTGTGTGTGTGTGTGTGTGTGTGTGTCTGTGTGTGTGTGTGTGTGTGTGTCTGTCTGTCTGTCTGTCTGTCTGTCTGTCTGTCTGTCTGTCTGTCTGTCTGTCTGTCTGTCTGTCTGTCTGTCTGTCTGTCTGTTGGTGTATATTTGTACCTTGTGTGTGCTTGTGTGTCTGAGTCTATGTATATTTATTTCTTACATATGTGTGTGTGTACTATTTGTGTGTGGGGAAGGGTGCATACATGTGCTTAACCTGTGTGTGTGTGTGTGTGTGTGTGTGTATGTGTGTGTGTGTGTATTTGTGTGTGTGTGCGCTTGTGTTTGTGTGTGTGTGTGTGTGTGTGTGTGTGTGTGTGTGTGTGTGTGTGTGTGTGTGTGTGTGTTATGTCTGTGTGTGTGTGTGCGCTTGTGTGTGTGTGTTATGTCTGTGTGTGTGTGTGTGTGTGCGCTTGTGTGTGTGTCATGTGTGTGTGTGTGTG
>NC_137920.1:23997556-24075056 GCF_963457725.1 Sprattus sprattus
AAGGTCTTTCCTGTAACCTGGGACCCTCCCCTACTAGAATAAACCCTCCACAAACACTCACACACACACACACACACACACACACACACACACACACACACACACACACACACACACTCACACACACACACACACTCCACAAACACTCACACACAACCACACACACACACACACTGACAAACACACACACACACACACACACACACTCCACAAACACTCACACACACACTCACACACACACACACACTCACAAACACACACTCACACACACACACTCACAAACACTCCCTCTCAACCACTTGCTCAATAACCTCATTTGCTCTGCAAATAGAGTATGGCTTTTGAT
The DNA here is from genome assembly GCF_963457725.1 of Sprattus sprattus. NCBI lineage: Eukaryota > Metazoa > Chordata > Actinopteri > Clupeiformes > Clupeidae > Sprattus > Sprattus sprattus. Next base: position 23,997,903 of record NC_137920.1, read on the forward strand.
GTGTGTGTGTGCACATGTTTGTGTATGTATGTCAGTGACTGCTGTGTCTGTTTCTTCTCCCACACTGCCTGGGTTGTCCTCACACATCTTACACATACACAAACACACACACACACTCAAACGCTGAATCTGAATCGCGCTTGCTCATTTAGTGAGAAGCCTTTGCGTGACAGAGAACTGTGAGACCGTGCTGACCTTCCAGATTAGTGGTCTCTCTATTCTCTCTCTTAGTTTTCTCTCTCTCTCACGCTCAGTCTATCTCTCTTTCTCTCTCTCTTTCCCGTCTTTTGATACCACTGCGATACTATTTTCCTGTCCCGGTTCTCAAGCTGGTTTTCGGTTTCAGTGAGCAACTTCCCTTCTCCGTCTCCCGTCACAGCTAATCCCGCTTTCATAGAGCCTGCACGGAGCTTTAAAGGTGAAGTCCTTGATCCTGATCGTGAAAGATTGTTCTGATTGGCTGAAATAGTTCATTGTTCCCTCAATAGTGTTTATTATCTCCTATGAAAATGAGTACAGTATCACACAGCTGATATTTAAAATGGTAGTCCTCGACCCTGATGAAAGATTGTTGATTTAACTTCAACAGCCAATCAAATACTTCCCTCCCTCCCATCAGTGCTCTTCAGGCAACGTTGTTGATTGGTTGGTCTAGCGTAATCTTCGATCCGAGCCACTTTGTTGGCTTTTTCGAAGGACTACACCAGAGTTTTGTGTGAGCACACACACAAGATGGTCAGCTAGTGGACTGTGAGAGGCAATTTTCTGATACAAATACTGTATGTAAGGGTAATGCATAGTCCACTGGTCCGTGTTGAAAAATAAATCACGACGAATGGGACCCCAGCGCGTAGCGGAGGACTACAGTATACATTATCCTGCCTTTTATTACCACCTTCACTGCTCTCTTCTCAGCCTTTGCAGGAAAGCCAAGCTGTTAAAAACGCTTCACAGTGTTGATTTAGCATGAACCAGGTTGCTGCTTTTGGCGTAGCGTTATGAAATAGAGTAGAAACCATCTCCAATGCAAATTGTTGGCTAGCCTACACGTAAAGGTCAAGGTCGACAACTTGTTGGCTGGTCTACACGTAAAGGTCAAGGTCGTCAAATTGATGGCTAGCCTAGACGTAAAGGTCAGTCAAAGGTCAAATTAAGCAATAAGCCCAACGAAGCTGTGTTTTGTGCTGATTTTAGAGCAGGTAAGGGGAGTTGTTAGGCACGACGCAAAGCTATAGCCTATAGCCCAACAACAACATGTTTGAGGTTCGGACATACAACACCTCCGAAGCGCACATGGGCTCTAAGGCAATGTGCCGCTGCTCTGTTCACAGTTGACTACGTAAGACTGCGATGTTGTTGTTCAAATGAACCCCGGTAGATCCATGCCCTCTCTAGGTAAGGTAGTAGTCAGTGGTGTAGTCCAGGGTATACAAAGGTATACGGAGTATACCCACTTATTTTTCAGTCAGCATCGTGTATACCTGCTTCCCAGAACAGGGAGTTTATCCTGTGCTGTATGGCCTGCTTACAAAAATTGCCAAATTAGGAGTATACCCACTTCCCCAGGAACCACTACACCACTGGTAGTAGTCCCCTAATATGCTGGGCTGAAACAAAGAGTAAAGCAATTTAATGTTGACATCCAACAAGTGTTAGTATTATGCTATTAGCTCACAAAATAGTGTGTGATCGAGCAATTAGACTAATAGTTCTGCTGCCATATAACATTAATAATATATCATTTATAATATTTAAAAATTGTGTTAGTGTTCCTCTCAGGTACTGTAGTAATGTGATTTTTTTTTACAGTGAAAAAAAAACTTCAGTGCATTCAAGCCTAATACATAATATACATAGATACACACACACACACTTACAGTATATACTTATAAACATACAAACATATATATATATATGTACTGTATACAAACATATATATATATGTACTGTATACAACATAATCAGTTTGCCAGTTGTGAAAAAATCTCAGTGCAGTGTTTTTGTCACGTAGCTGAGTTAATCTGAGTGCTCTGCAGTGTTTCCGTCGCGTAGCTGAGATAATCTGTGTGCTCTGGCTCTGTGGTTTTGAGATCACAGTGAAAGGTCGACCAGGATGAGGAAGAGGTGGGTGGGCTCTAGAAAAGATCAGTCATACCTGACTTTCCATTGGTTAACCACAGCTTTTCCCCCTCCCGCCCCCTCCTCCTCATAGGCTGAGCTATGACGTCAGTCAGCAGTCTGAGATTTACCGTTTCTACACAACCTGACTAGGGACTCCTGCATGACACGCTTATGAGCATAAACACACACACACACACACACACACACACACATGCACAAACGTACATGAATGTGAGTGAACCCATGCTTGAGTCACAGCAAGAAAGCCCATAGTGCATTACTGTCACGCAAGGTCTGGTGTCATAGCTCAGACATAACCACGCACACACACACACACACACACGCACACACAGAAACGTGAACTCTCTCTTACTTTTCAAATGACAGTAAAATCCCATCGTTTTACGCTGTCACGCAAAGGTCAGTTATCAGCTCTATCTCTCTCTCTCTCACACACACACACACACACACACACACACACACACACACACACACACACACACACACACACACATCATACCAATTTCAGTCACTGAGAGAGCACATGTTTTGCTGTCATGTAAGGCTACTCATTGTACGATATACACACACGCACTATTGATGTACAGTATATCTGTTTTCTGAACACACTTAAGAGACAACTCTAATACCAAGACCTTCCAGATACACACACACACAAACACACACACACCCTCCTAATAGAGTAACATCTTCATGATCCCGTGTCACACACACACACCCACACCCTCCAAATAGAGCTATCTCTTCATGCGTGCGTCTGTGTGTGTGTGTGTATCTGTATCTGTGAGGAAGAGCGAGAGAGAGAGAGAGCTCATGTATTTGGTGTGGTTAGCACCTTGCTCCAACACCTCAGCTTGAGGAGTTATAAAAAGTACCCTCAGTAGATGATAACAGGCCATGCAGGCAAAAACAATTCCGGCCTCAACTCCCCTTATTTCATGTGCTGCTACAATTATCTCATTCTGTTTGGTAAACTCTCAAAAAGAATATATGACCATCTTCGGGGGAAATACGGCCCATGTTAGCTGTATGGCAGATAGATGAGATGAGATGGTAGCTCGGTTTCAGAGTTTGTTTTTCTTCCGGAGAGCTCCTATCTTACTTCTGTGAAATGCCTTTCAAATTGTCAAAAGACAGCAGGTTATGTGTCACTCCCAACTTCAAGCAGAATAGCTCATGACCGTTGTGATGGTAGCACCCTGGCTGATTATTGTTGTTCTTTTCGTAATTAAATGTTGATTGACGTACCATATGGGGACTATCACAGTAAATTCAGTATGATGCAGTGAATAGCTAATTTGATGGGCACAATGGACAATGGAGTCGATTATGAGACAATCTAATACTGGCATTTTTCAAAGCCTTCCTGTTGTTAATATAGCCAATATATAATATGTATTCGTGTGTGTGTGTGTGTTTGGGTGTGTTGGTGTGTGTTTAGCCCCAACCTGATTCCACTTCACCACAGCTCACCAGGGTTACCCTGGAAACGAGTGACAAACACACACACACACACACACACACACACACACACACACACACACACACACACACACACACACACACACACACACACACACACACACACACACACACACACACACACACACACAGCTCTCCATCGGCCAGTGCAGTCAGTCAGTCGGGTCTCAGTGGGAGTCAAATCCTAGGCTAGAGGGCTTGAGCTGTAATGTGCCTAGCAACAGCTACCGTGGTAAAACAAGTCCTAACGACAGACAGGAAATAATCAATGAATTATACAGTCAGTGATCTATTTTTCCCCCATACACTCCACTGTACTGGTGAAGGTTTCCATGCAATTCAGCATTGACGTGCCACGTAGGCCTTTAGCTAACCACACCATTTCAATAGAATTGCACCATTTGCGCTTTGGCTTGCTTTGGGTAACACCGCTGACGATGTGTGAAGAAGACATCTACATTTAGTCATGAAGAGATGAGGCCTACACAGGAAAATGTTAATCCCTGACAGAGCAGAGACAGAGATAGAGAGAGCAGTCAGGGATGAACATTTTCCGGTGTAGGCAGTCGTGTTATTCATGTTTCATTAGTGTGACTCCGGTGTCTATAGGACCTCTTCTGATCCAGCATGTGCAGTATATTAGCTCTGAATTTGATTTAGTTTTGTTGTTATCTTACTTTTCAGTTCAGGCAGCTGTAAGGACAACCATTTAAGTTCAATTTAATAATTTTCATTTCTAGAGTTGGATTGCCAGTCCCTCACATGAAACCATTTTTAGACTGTTCTCGATCAGGAAACCTCATGAAAAGCCCTACCAAGTTAAATCAACGGCTGTTTGGTTATTTCCACAGAATTATCTTGATTTAACTGTCCTGATTTTTCATGTCTTTTAGATCAGGCTGCTTCGCGGACAGCCCTCAGGCTGTGGAGGCGGAGTTGGAGGCGGGGCCTTTCAGGACCTCTGCCTGGCCAGCCCGGTGTCTGCTGAGGGCGATTACCTGAGCTCAGACGAGGACCTGCTGCCCAGTCCGCTGGTAACCCCCGTCATCGTCGACACACTGTACCCGCAGCACCAGCAGCGCCCCCCGCAGGACAGCGAGGGAAGCACTGACAGCGAGTCTGATGAGAGGAGGGGCGGCCGCCCCGACACGCTGGGCGAGTCACCCACCCCCCGGCAGATCTACTCCAGCATGGTGTGTGCAGAGGGGCTGGAGAACTGAAGGAGCGGAGAGGAGACACACACACACACACACTCCTTTACACACACACACACACTCTTACACACACACACACACACACTCATACACACACACCATATCTACTACAGCATGGTGTGTGCAGAGGGGATGGAGAACTGAAGGAGTTGAGAGGATACACACACAAACACACACAAACACACACACTATATCTACCCCAGCATGTTGTGTGCATACAGCCTGGAGAACTGGGGTTGAAAGGACACACACACAAACATTCATAAACACACACTTATACACACACACACACACACACATTCATACACACACTCACACACTAATACACACACTAATACACACACACACACACACACATACACCAGATCTACTCCAGCATGGTGTGCGCATAGGGCCTGGAGAACTGGGGTGGAAAGGACACACACAGTGTGCGGTGAACTACATGCAGAGAACTACAGTGTGCACTGTAGCTGTGTTAAACTGGGTAGAGGTCTCACACACACACACACACACACACACACACACACACACACACACACACACACACACACACACACACGCACACAAACTGCTCACATAAACTGCTCACATACGCACATATATACACACATACAAACACACACACACATATACAAACACACACAAACTGCTCACATAAGCACATATACACATGCATATACACACACACACACACACACACACACACACACACACACACACACACACACACACACACACACACAGACACAGACACAGACACAGACACACACAGACACAAAGACAGAGAAGGTGAGACACAGAAATGCACACACCCCCATATCAATGACAGCATAAAGACAGTTCTCCTGTCACCTCTCTCACTCACTATCTCTCCACGAGGACGTTCTCTCCCTGTCTCCCCTCCCTCCTCTCCCGATAAGCATCTGCCCCCGCTCTCCACCTAGCCATTCAGTCCGGCATAGCAGCCTGGACCCAGTTTCGGATGGCGGATCTGTCCCAGAATGCACTGCTCCCTGGGAACCTTCCGGAAACTTCTTTGATTTTTTCCCCTCCATCTGTCTCTGACTGACTGCAAGTAAAAGTGGCCGCTAGACACACTCTCTGACATACTGTGAAGACAGCGCTAACGGACCTAATGGATAGCGGAAACACTACATTTCAGCTGGATCTGACACCTGCTTCAAGACACTCTAAATCCGGGGAACTGTGTGTGTGTGTGTGTGTCTGTGTGTGTCTGTGTGTGTCTGTGTGTGTGTGTGTGCGAGTGTGCGTGTGTGTGTGTGTCTGTGTGTGTGTGTGTGTGTGTGTGTGTGTGTGTGTGTGTGTGTGTGTGTGTGTGTGTGTGTGTGTGTGTCTGTGTGTGTGTCTGTGTGTGTGTGTGTCTGTGTCTGTGTCTGTGTGTGTGTGTCTGTGTCTTCCTTGTCTGGATTTGTGTCCATACTGTCAGTCGAAGACGATGCACAAATTCACCGCCAATGACTCAACACTAACAACCCACCCTTCTCCCTTCTCCATCCTATTGGCTCTGCATCACGATTACTCATGTCACTGCCCCACCCCTCCCAGACTGAAGGCCTGGTGATTGGATGGATACGCTGTTATGCTTTCCTCCCATTGGTTGGATTCAGTCAGAGCACTCTGTCATGTGAGAAACTGTCTAACATAAAACTGGGACCTGACATGATCCTTCATTAAGGACGATAAGAAAGAGAGAGAGACTGTGAGAGAGAAGATTAGAAGCGAGCATGGACTCTTAACACACACTAATCCGGAGGAATTTTCTAGATGATGTGCGTAGATACATTTTAAAAATAATTTACCTAATTTGTGTGTTTGTGTGTTTGTCTCTAAGCCTTTGCGAAATAGTGACCGGCCGGACAAACGTTTAGTTGAAGTCACACTGAGGAGAAAAAACAACAGAAAACAAAACTCAATGTTGCCAAAATCTTAAGTTTTTTGCTATTATTTATATGTTCCTATTTATTTTGATATTTTTTATTTTTTATAAATACACATGCATATATCAGAATGAGAAAAAAAAACAATATTAATGTATAAATACTTCTTCATACAGACAGCGGCCAAACTTTTTAATCGATCACGGTGTCTTTGTTTGTCGTTTGTTTGTTGGTTTATTTACATGTGTGTTCTGTGCCAATACTTGGGGAGGCTGGTGCCGACTGGTCTGTTCTAAACACCAGATGGGTTTGGGCCTGAACCGCGACGGAAAGAAACACACCTGATAAGGAGTCCGCGAGAGCTTCATTGAGAACAAAGTGGATTTTTTTTTTTTCCCCGAAAGAGACATTTCAGAAGATGTTAAAAAAAGTGCTGCTATGAACATTTAAATTTGTTCTGTTTTTTTTATTTATTTTTTGTTCTGTGTCAAAGTTTACATTGGTTTGTTTGTTTGTTTTTTTTTGTTGCCGTGTTTGTTTACTTGCTACCCTTTCCCCTCCCCCTATATGGAGTGGACTTATCAATGCAAGAGGATTGGTGAGAATGAGAAGATTAATATCAATTTAACTTTAAATAAACTAAATAGATAAAATGAAATACTGTATCTGAAAAACAAATCTGTCCATAGAGCCTCTGTATGCTTATTGCACATTGAACCCTTAAGCTCATCCCTGAGTGCTATGGAGAGATGGGATTCAACAGCATCGCTGTGATTTTATTTATTTTGTATCATTTTTATTTATGCGGTTGCACTCCACCTTCATATAGAAGTGGGTTCAAAGGTCATGACTTTTGGACACATGTCTTGATATCTGCTCTTTCCCACGCTGGAGGTCTTTGCGACGGTACTGTGAAGTGTAGACACTGTTTATCTCAAGAAAGAGAGAGCTGGGGAGAGGGAGAGGTGGGGGTGGGGGGAGAGAGAGAGAGAGAACAGAAGCAAAAGCGTCAGTGCAGAGTCAGAAAGCATTTGACCCCTGTCAAGATATACTCAGTCAGAGGGAAATAACAGGGTGAGTGAGACAGAGAGCGAGCGAGATAACCAGATATACACTGACGTGAATACTAAGACATCACACAGCCTTTCCATAGAGAAGGCTTCTGTTTCCCTCTGCAATGTGACAGACCTGCCCTGTCCGCTCCTCCGTATCCACAACTCCGTACTGTAATCAAACACATCGATACCTCGCACGACTGTGAAATCGCTTCCTGCTACCACTGCCTACCTGCCAAGTGACGAGCAAAGGCAAACGAAACCGAATGATCTGGATCTAGGCTTCGTCGTCTTCCCCTGGAAAGTGTTAGATCTGTGTTCCTGTCTCCAGGGGCAGCAGATGCTGCACTGGTTATCTAACTGTTGGAGGGCCAGGAATCCTTAAAGCCTGTGCACCTGTAAGGCATGGTTCCTAGAAAAGGGTCTCTGTATCCAGGACGGTTCCGGCGGTTCTGAGTTGATGAGCTGTGGATCGGCTCTGGGTCGGGGGCTGATCCGTTGCAGAGCGGCCAGCTGTTTGGGGTCAAAGGTTAACTCTTCGTCCGTTTGGCCACTGCAGTGCATGGTGTACATCTTCCCCTGGTGTTGTGCACGTATGGATGGTGCGTTCCTCCCATGTTTTGGATTGTAGATCTGGTAGTTAGGATTCTCTGAGGCCTAATAGACTGAGATGGTTGGCGGGTAGATGGATTGCTTTTGTGGTTGTGTGATAAGAGAGCGAGGTATAGACACAGACTCAGATCCGTGAGGTAGTAGACAGCAATCGGGATAGTACAGTTCTCCATGGTTCTTCAGGGGTAGTACAGTTCTCCACGGTTCTTCAGGGGTAGTACAGTTCTCCACAGTTCTTCAGGGGTAGTACAGTTCTCCACGGTTCTTCAGGGGTAGTACAGTTCTCCATGGTTCTTGAGGGATAGTACAGTTCTCCATGGTTCTTCAGGGTTAGTACTGTTCTCCACGGTACTCCATAGAGGGTGATTGGTCAGTTTGGTATCTTCATTTTGGGTCACAGGGTTTGTTTCCGTGAGAGAAAACTTAAATGCTAGACTCTGATTGGGTGATTACACTGGGGCGAATTCATGCAGTTTTTTACAAAAGTATCAAATTAACCTTAGCGTGAGAAAGAGACCTGTAGCCATGGTAATTTGAGGAAAAATGGCTAATGTTTAGCAATAGCTTAGCGAGAGTGTAGCTATTTTGTAGGAATCCAGAGTCAAGACATTTCTCTGCCTTTTATTATCTTTCACTGGAAGTGGAGTTTGTGTTTCGCAACTAGGTGGGGCAAACATCAGCCCGCTATAATTTGGATTGATCTTAATGTGGATGCGGAGGATGTTTGATCTTAGTGTGGATGTGGCGTATGTTTGCGTCACTGTGGTAAAGTTAGACTCTGGCAAGGTGCCAGACGGTGCCACACTTCCCGTCCAATCACATTTGACTGTTGGCTGCTAAAGCATGTGTTGTTGGATGAAACTGTTTGGACAAATGAAGCCTACCTGTCGATGTTTCTGAGAATTTAGATCAATGTAGATAATTTAACCAACCTAGCTGGTGTTGAATAAACCTACACTTGGCATCCCACTCTGAAGGCCTGGTAATGGTAAGAGGCAGTCCATACGAAAGACACCCAGACCATCTCCCCTTCCTCAGAGCACTTTATCCAAGAAACTAGGGGCACGTGAGCCATGTTCTTTAACAAAGACAGAGACAAGAGCCAGCAGTCTGGGCTCTCTGACGACACCCTAATGGTGACGGAGGCAGCACCGGCCCAAATCTGTGCTGATCTGACCCTCATCTGATCCATGCTGTCCTGGAGCCAGATCAGCATTCATGGATGTGCCGCTATGGTGCTCCTTGCTATTCTCTGTCAAAGCTGTTCGCTTTGGTTCATACATTTATATACATTTGCGCTATGTATTTCTGTACGTATGTTCATATGTATATAGCCTACACATTTCTCATTTCTGTTAATGGCAAACTGTTCAAAGACACTGGGTGGGTGATGAAAGACTGATCATTGCTGATGTATTTGTTCTTTCTGGGTTCTGGGGTCTTTCAGGGTCTGAGACATTACCATGATTTTGTCGGGGGTTACCATGGAGATATACCATTATGACCTCAACAGTGCACAGTGCCATAGTAACAACAGTTAGAATCTGGTCTGTTCTAGAGTCAGTTTCTTGCTTGGGTTTCCATGGAGATATACCTTTATGACCTCAACAGTGCACAGTGCCATAGTAACAACAGCTAGAATCTGGTCGGTTCTAGAGTCAGTTTCTAGCTTGGGTTTGGGATATCATATCAGTACCCACATTTATTGTGCGCCAATCCTGAGAATGAGACATTTTTTGATTCTCTCCCTCCATTTTGTGCGTGTGTCCATGTGTACTCGTCTATATAATTTGTATTATTATGAATTAAAAATGGAGTGTGCAGTTGGTCGCCATAGAAGAGTCCAAACAAAGACATTTCCAAACCAGTTTAACCACACAACACAGTCCCTGATTTGCTATGGCAGAAGAGGACCTAAAAGAGAACTGAATGCCCATGCCTCTCCTAGCAACCTATCTTTGACAGCGTCATGTTTTTTTTGTTGTTGTTGTTCAAGTGTGTTTTGTGTCTTTCCATTCCCCTCCGAAATAATAACGATAAAAGTAAAAATACAAGCATCATCCACTCTCCCTCCTCTCTTGCAGTTTGACCAATGTTGTTGTCAAAGTATATTATTGACAGTTATGAAGATGATATTAGCAACAATATTATGAAAATAATTCAGTGTTCTGTACTTGACGAATGATATGAAATAAAGATTTACACTATATGTTCCCGGGGGCTCCGGGTCTGTGACATTTGTTGTAAGCGATGAGGGTTATTTTTTTTTATTCTTTGCTTATTTTTTATTGTTTATTTTGGTTGAACAATTAATACAGCTATTAATAGCTCTCTCTTTCTATTTCTCTCTCTCTCTCTCTCTCTCTCTCTCTCTCTCTCTCTGTTCAACCAATCCCCCTCTTTTGCAATCCCTCCTCTGTCTGGCCATGTTATTCCAAGCAGTCCTCCTCCTGAGCCATTCTGCCGCCTGTCACAGTCTAGTCACAGATCATCATCTCTTCCAGTCTCGCCGCCCTTCTTCCCATCCTCCTGCTTCGTCTCGCCCCTTGTCAGTCTACGCATCCGCTCATCTGTCCTCTCTTTTTATTTTCTCTCTCTATCCCTCTCTCTCTTTATATCTCTCAATAACTCCATCAACCACACAGCTTCCTCTTTTGCCTCAGCTTTTTCCTCCCCAGACCCACTTCCTGCCCCAGAGAAAGAGAGTGCGTGACCATGCATGTGTGTGTGTGTGTGTTTTGCAATGCTTTGGGCAAGCAGGGCTGGTTAGCTCAACTACTGTCTACTACTGTCACACACACACACACACAACCACACCGTACACACAAACATGTATGCCCAAAATACAGAGCAGCAGCGCATGAGGCGGGGGAAAGCTGGTCAGCAAACCATGATATTGAAGGGATGCAGATAGTGTGTGTGTTTGTGTACATGTGTGTGTGTATATGTGTGTGAGTATGCATGCCTGTGCAAGTGTGTGTGTGTGTGTGTGTGTGTGGGAAAATGTGCATGTGCATGCCACATTCAAAGTGTGAATTTGTGTGTGTGAGAGAGAGAGAGATCTCTCGAGATATAAGTGATAGTTCTAGAAGAGTACTTGAGAAGTAATGCGTGTATAAGTAATGGAAGTTAAATGTAGCCTATAACCTAAGCGACACGTATAAGTTAAGGAGCTTAGATGTATAGCTTAAGTGGCATGTAAAAGTAAAGGTTGGATGTATACGTTTAAGTGTCACTAACCCTGTGAGGCCTGCTTCTAACCAACAGTCATTGCAGTCCTAGCATTTTTCAGCCCTGTCCTGTCACCAGCATTTTTTTTTTTTTTTTTTGCCTTTCTGTTTCACACCTGGTCAAGCTGACACCGCGAAAAATGAAAGAGAAAGAGACCAAAGCTATCACAGTACACTTCAGCATGTTGCACAAAGTGAAAAGATGCCATAAAGAGTGAGATTATTTTATTTAATTCCACCTCCAATTCTGTTTTAATTTTGTGTTGGGGCCAGCCAGGTCTCTTAACTGAATTGTCTGCCGTCTTCAGCAGCCAAAGGTAGTGAAATATTTTGTTGAATTGGTTTGACTGGATCTCTTCTTGATCAAACCACCTCTTGATAAAACCACCTCTTAACTAGGTTTACCTGTTCTGCAGCCACCTGATTGATTTGACATGATTTCCCCAAACTCTCACTTCACACTGGACGTAGATAAATATATTCACATGTATCTTAAATGCTAGCCTCGTGTGCACTCGCGAGAGACTCCGCGGCAGTTGCTTAGCGTTGTTAAGGAAGCAGTGCATGCGGTCGGCGCGACATCAAGAGTGCGATGCGTTTCCCTGACGCTGTCAGTCTAGTTTGTCACTACACGCACAACTTAACGGTACAACTACTTCGAGGTCAGGATTAACGCGACTATACGTATTAAATGTAGGCCTGCCAGAATGCACATTTTGTTTATTTATTAAATCATTTGTGTGTGTGTGTTACCAGTAGATAAAGTGACAACTACTTTTGATAGCATATAGTAAATTGACGGGTGGGAGAGCGGACGAGAAGGTCTATACATGTAGCTCCACCTAAACGGAAGATTTTCTCTTTAAGAGTTGAACACAATCTTTAAGAAGAAACTAGGCTGCTTAACAAAGACAGCCATGAAGTTGGAGTTAATTTGAAAAACGAGGTAAGTTGTTTTCGTTCCCTTTTTTGGACACCCATACACGAGACATGTGCTGCCTGTGTGATTGTGTCAATTCCATGCCGTGCTGTCGCGCGCAGTGGCGTACTGTTGCGCAGTCAAACCAGGATGCGGTGGTAGGCCACTCAAAAGAAATCAGAGCGCGCTGGATAGTCACGTTACAACGACGGCTGCTTTGATCGTTTAACTTAAATTAAAAGTGAATAGGTAAGGACTGCTAATGAAACCTAAGAATGGAAAGATAATGGTTTAATTCATGTCCTGTGTATTTGAATGTGTATCGATGACCGGCAAATCAGTTATAGAAAGTATTGGGAAGATACCAAATATAAGCTTCGTGTTATGAGATTAACTCAGTTCAGTAGGCTACCAATCGCTGTAGGCCTGTGTGTAATTTCAATAAATCAGTGCTCTCGAGAAAAATGTAAGCGCTGAAAGTATGAGTGTGTTGTTTAAGCTTTTTAAGTACAAAATACTGTAGTATAAAGATTTTATCTTACCATCGGTTTATTTTGTATTTCATTTCCTATTAAGAACATCAGCCAGATAATGTGCATGTGTGTGTGTGTGTGTCTGTGTTTGTGTGTGTGTGTTTGTGTGTTTGTCACTGAAATCAGAACAGCAGTAGGCCCATCATACCACAGCAAAAACTCAAAACTCATCCTATCTAAAGTAGAACGTCCCGTTTGCACAGACATGTGTACACTAATATCTATCTGATTTTCACACATACATAAAAGTCATTTCTAACATTTCAAGGCTCATATAATTAATTGAGTAGCTTATTTCAGAAGGTGTTTCATGGAGTCAAACTCTTCCTGTCTGTGTTGGTAGAAGTACATCCGCATCTCTATCCGCATCAAGTGCAGAAAGCTCACAGCTTGAGTTGATGTAGTCCTTCAGTTGATGTTGTCCTTGAGTTGATGTACTCCTTGAGTTTTGAACCATTTAAGAGGCAGCAGCAGTAATTCCTTGTTGTACATGACAAGCTGTGCCAGTTCTCTCAGATCTAGACTCACAGCAGCTGGGATATACCTCCGTTTGACAATCAGTTTTGTGTGTGTGTGTGTCTGTGTGTGTCTGTGTGTGTGTGTGTGTGTGTGTGTGTGTGTGTGTCTGTTTCTTTTGCTCTTCGTTTGTGTATTATTTTAGCCTGCCCCGGGTAAAGTGAATTAATGATCATCTCAGAAATAATCCTCTCTTGTTTGTGTGTGTGTGTGTGTGTGTGTGTGTGTGTGTGTGTGTGCCTGCATGCGTGCGTGTATGTGTGCGTGTGTGTGTTTGTGTGTCTGTTGCTCGATGTGTATTCTTTTCGTCAGCCCCAGGTGAAGTGAATTAATGGTCGTCTGTGAAATAATCCTCTCTTGTCAGATTACTGCACGACATATCTAAGAGAGGAAGCAGGGGATAAACTTCAAATCAGACAAAATGCTTGTGTACCATTACAAACATCTTTTCTCATCCGCTCTAGAATAGACCCTGAACTAGTTGCACAAGGTTAAAAGCTTCTAACACTTCAACAAGGGCCTCTGATGCAATAGAACGCATGCGCAAGCACACGCAAACACACGCACAAGAGAGAGCTAGAGGTGTGGGGGGTGGGAGGGAGAGAGAGAGAGAGATAGAGGAGGGGGGGGGGGGGGGGGGGGGGGGAAGGGAGAAAGACACTTGAAAAATTGCTTTGATTTCAAACCATTAGCCTAAAAGAGTTTATTGGGATACCTTTGTGTAGTTCACCTCTGTGTGAGATGACAGTTGTACTGATTTCTTAAATCTGAAGGTAGGTTCGGAAGGCTGAATCTTATTTAGGAGATGACACAGAACTAGGGATTCTAATCTTACCATTTTGCTTACCTGTCACATAACTGATAACATATTTATCTGCATATTTTCCTCTTTAAAATGTTCCACTCAATCTTTTTCAGCGGTTAATACCTTGTTTTTGTTTCTTATCTCACTTCTTCACCTTATCATTTTGAAACTAAAAGGAAATGTACACTTCAACACACTGAGAAGGCTCAGTTATATACCTATTACCCAGATCATGCTTTGCCTGCCAGCCTCAGGAGAGTGTGTGAATAGATTTCTGGTGAATTTTATGGTGATCTAGATTTCTTGTGAATTATATGGTGGTCTAGATTTCTAGTGACTTCTTCGGTGATCTAGATTTCTAGTGACTTCTATGGTGATCTAGATTTCTAGTGAATTATATGGTGATCGAGATTTCTAGTGAATTAAATGGTGATCGAGATTTATAGTGCATTATATGGTGAACTACATTTCTAGTGACTTCTATGGTGAACTACATTTCTAGTGACTTCTATGGTGGTGTAGATTCCTGGTGGTGTTTAGAGGGTATATAAAAGGAGAAAAGCTGTGTACATCTAACCCAAATTGGGACACGGTGCTGGGCACAGGTAGAGCTAAACAGTGGGTGGCAGTTGCTGAGTTGTTGGGAGATGGTGATGAATTTGAGCTGTCTGTGTCTGTGTCTGTGTCTGTGTCTGTGTCTGTGTCTGTGTCTGTGTCTGTGTCTGTGTCTGTGCCTGTGCCTGTGCCTGTGTGTCTGTGTGTGTGTGTGTGCGTCTGTGCGTCTGTGCGTGTGTGTGTGTGTGTGTGTGTGTGTGTGTGTGTGTGTGTGTGTGTGTGTGTGTGTGTGTCTGCTTGCTGTGATTTTCACTATCTGAGTCAGTGCTGCCCCCCTATGGCCAATTATAGTACATCACATCATCTTTCACAAAACCTCTCTCCCTCTCTCTCTCTATCTATCTATCCATGTTTCTCTCTCACTCACTCTGCTGTATTATATGCATTTGTATTGGGGTCTCTTTTGTTTATTCTTTTCTTCCTGCAATAATTGACATATCTTTTAATCTCACTCTTTTACTCAAATTTTACCTCCTTCTCTTTCTTTCTTTCTCTCTCTCTTCTCTTCACCTCCCTCCCCCCTCTCTCCCTCTACCCTCAGCCATCCCTCCATCCCTCCCCTCCTCCTATCTCTCTGCTATGCCCCGCTCCTTCCTGGTGAGGTGTAAGAGGGGGTCCTGTCACTCCTCCCGGCCCAGAGACGTCAGCTCTTACCTGCGCCCGGTGGACTCGCCCGAGTCCCTAAGGAACGCAGGCACTGAGTGGGCCGCCCCTGTCAGGACCCCTGTGTTGCCTCCGAAGGACCCGGGGACAGGCGCAGTGGAGGCTGTGCCCTCCTCTCCGTCACCCTCTCTCTCCAGCTGGCCCGAAGGTAATTTAATTAGCCACATCTATTTGTATTAATGATTTATTTCTGTTGGTTTGCAATTAATAAATCAAAACGACCATTCATTTCTGTTCGTGAACGATTCATTGATCTCCTGGTAACGGGGTAACAAGTAATCGGAGAGGCCTTGGTTCTGCTTAAGGTTCTTTCCTGATTAACAGGGAGTTTTTCCTTGCCCCTTTTACCATTGTGCTTTCTCTAAGGGGGTACAGCACTGTTTTATTTTTTTGGTAAATAAAATGTAATTGAATGAATTTGTATTGAGTGTTAATGTGACAGGGAGATCATGTAGTGTATATGTGACCCTCTCAGTTTATGTCAAACGATTGAACCATCATCCCTCTCCACTTCTGCCTGTCAACTCCATCTCTCTCTCTCTTTTGCTCCGTCTCTCTCTCTCTCTCTCTCTCCCACCTCTCTCTCCCCTCTCTCTTTCACTCTTTCTCTCTCTCTCTCCCGTCTCCAGCCTCCAAAGACGTCTCCCCTACACACCCTCACATCTGGCGCTCTCTGCACCCCAAAGACCCGAGCAGGCGGCAGCAGCCTCATGACCCCCATGACCCCACACACCCCTGTGAGTCCCAGGAGCTCCAGAGGCTGCTGGAAGTTTATCAGCGGGGCTGTCCTCAGATCAGTGTCAGCGCCTCGACTCTGGGCTCATACCCATTCTGCAGTAAGGTGAGGCTGACCGAGGGTGTGTGTGTGTGTGTGTGTGTGTGTGTGTGTGTGTGTGTGTGTGTGTGTGTGTGTGTGTGTGTGTGTGTGTGTGTGTGTGTGCACGTGTGTGTGTGATTTTCGCTATCTGAGTCAGTGCTGCCCCCTAATGGCCAATTATAGTACATCACATCATCTTTCACAATACCTCTCTCCCTCTCTCTCTCTATCTGTCAGGGTTTCTCCTCTGTCTCCGGGTCAGAGGCCATCATACACAGGGCTGATGGAGGTCTGCACAAGCTCAGCGTCTTAAAGAGTGACGGCACAGTCCTCCGAACCTGCTCTGACAAAGGTCACAGAGGTCACAGAGGTCACAAAGGTCACAAGGTCAGTGCCTGTGGTACTATAGGGTTGCTAGGATGGACTGGGATGATTCTGAGGTCCACAAGCAGAGAATGGGCTTCAGTGAGCCTGTGTGTGTGTGTACGTGTGTGTGTGTGTACGTGACCATGCATGTTTGTGTGTTTGTGTTTATGTCTTTTGTGTGTCTGTGTGTGTGTCGTATATGTGTCATGTGTAGTGTCTGTGTACATGAATAAGCATGTTTGTGTGTTTGTTTGTGTGTGTGTGTGAACATGGTCTGCAGTCACCAGCTACCGTCTCCTCTGGACCAACCTTAACTCGTGGGCACACAGCGTCAGACAGTACTGCACATTTACATCAACACAGAGAAAGTATAGAAAGCCCACACCAAAGAAAATAGCGATCCAACCACTAACCTTAATTTGCGGACACACAGCCTCAGACAGTACTGCCATTAGCTTGTGGACACGGGTATAAATGGGAACATTGTGATGGGAAAAACCTAGAGAGGGGAGTGGCATAATGCTACGCACCTGTGATTAATAAGTGATCATGCTACACACGTGCGGTACAAAAGGTACGTGTTAAGTGCTCATTTGAAGTGCGCCAATCACCACTACAATCGTGTGAAACACTACACACCACTCAAAACACCGTGAATCACTGCAAACCACCCTCAGTGTACGTGACCATGCGTGTATGTGTGTGTGTGTGTGTACGTGACCATGCATGCATGTGTGTGTGTGTGTATGTGTGTGTGTGTGGTTACATGACCATGCTTGTTTGTGTGTGTGTGTGTGTATGTGACCGTGTGTGTGTACGTGACCATGCATGTGTGTGTGTGTGTCCAGGAGAGGACGTTCGAGTGTACGGTGTGCAGTAAGGTCTTCAAGCGCTCCTCCACCCTCTCCACCCACCTGCTCATCCACTCAGACACACGGCCCTACCCCTGCCAGTACTGTGGAAAGAGGTTCCACCAGAAGTCAGACATGAAGAAACACACCTTCATACACACAGGTATGGACAGGAGAGAGTGAGAGTGTGTGTGTGTGTGTGTGTGTGTGTGTGTGTGTGTGTGTGTGTGTGTGTGTGTGTGTGTGTGTGTGTGTGTGTGTGTGTACGTGACTGAGTGCCGTCACTACACATGAGTATGTGCTCTGACTGCCATCCCATTGAGAGTGCAGGTTTGGCACCCTGTAGACCCAGGTGGGGTGACTAATCTCTCCCTTCGCTGTGTGGGAGAGAGTGTGAGTGAGAGAGTGTGTGAGTGTGTGAGTGTGTGAGTGTGTGTGTGTGTGTGTGTGTGTGAACGTGTGTATACATGTGTGTGTGTGTATACATATGTGTGTGTGTGTGTGTGTATGTGTATACATGTGTGTGATTGAGTGTGTGTGGCTTGGTGGCAGAAGGGAAGAGACAAGAGAGGGAGGGGAGAGAATCCAAAACATGACAGATGAATTCACACACGTCAGGATAAGCATGCTAGAATACATGTGGTACATGTACACAATACATACAAACCTAAAGATGCCATGTACACGATAAATACAAACCTAAATATGACACGATACATAAAAACATAAAGATGCCATGTACACAATACATACAAACCTAAAGATGCCATATACGCGAAAGTGCATAAGATGGGGAGAGAGAATATTGTAGAACAGCTAAGTGGGTATACAGTGTGCTCGTAAGGTTACTGTTACAAGGGTAAGCAGAGCGATGACAGAGAAAACGATGTAGATGGTGACAATTATTTACAGGTAAACAGGATTGCACATCATAAAAGGGGTAGAATTAATAGTGTGTTTTGACAGGTATTGCGGTGGGAATGGGGAGAGAGAGAGAGAGAGAGAAAAGGAGGGAGGGAGAGAGGGAGGGAGAGAGAGAGGAAGAGACTGAGAGAGAGAGAGAGAGAGAGAGAGAGAGAGAGAGAGAGAGAGAGATGTTTTGACAGGTATTGCGGTGGGGATGGGGAGAGAGAGGGAGAGGGTTTCGGCAAGAAGATCAGGTGGAGAGACCACAGCCACAGCAGCATCCCACAGCGCAGACAGCCTAGACTAGAGAGGCGCCATCTGTTTGCAATCCACTTCAACAGAAAAGCATCATTTGACTCACGTCTAGCAGCTGTGTGTGCATGTGGTTGTGTGTGTGTGTGTGTGTGTGTGTGTGTGTGTGTGTGTGTGTGTGTGTGCGTGTGTTTGTGTGTGTTGCATGTATACAACTAGTGTATGTGTGCTTTCTCTTAACTTAAAAAAAAAACGTACTTCCCCCCTAACTGGCATGTAGGTCTACGGAGAAACTGCTGTGGTTTTCACATTTTACTTTCATTTTTTTCCTCCCTCTATCAGCGTTGACCATGTGTGTGTGTGTGTGTGTGTGTGTGTGTGTGTGTGTGTGTGTGTGTGTGTGTGTGTCTATCAGCTTTGACCTTTGCATCTGCCAAATTACTATGTGTATGCCATTTGTATCTGGTGTGTGTGTGTGTGTGTTTTATTGTGTTATTTTTGTGTGTGTGTGAGTTTATGGTGTGTACATGCACATGTTTATGCACGGGGTGTGTGTGCACGCGCATATGTGTGTGTGTGTGTGTGTGTCTATGTACAGTATGTGCGTAGCTGATGTGTGTATGTGTGTGTGAGTGTGTGTCATAATGGACTGTTGAACTGCTTACATTTGTTGGACTATTCAGAAAATTGATATTATAGACTTGAGACTATTCAGATTATACTGGACTTGTATGAAATATATAGATAATGTATAGTATATAAAATGTGTGTGTGTGTGTGTGTGTGTGTGTGTAGGAGAGAAGCCCCACGTGTGTGCGGTGTGTGGCCGTGCGTTCAGCCAGAGCTCCAACCTGATCACACACAGCCGTAAGCACTGCGACCAGAAGCCCTTCAGCTGCCCACGCTGCCTCTACAGCTGCCAGCGCAAGGTGGAGCTGCGCAGACACCAGGAGCTGCACTGCACTGCACACACACTGCTGTACGCTCAGGGCTAAACACACACACACACACACACACACACACACACACACACACACACACACACACACACACACACACACACACACACACACACACACACTGCTGTACGCTCAGAGCTGAACACACACACACACACACACACACACACACTGTTGTACGCTCAGAGCTAAACACACACACACACACACACACACACACACACACACTGCTGTACGCTCAGAGCTGAACACACACACACACACACTGCTGTACGCTCGGAGCTGAACACACACACACACACACACACACACACTGCTGTACGCTCAGAGCTGAACACACACACACACACACACACACACACACACACACACTGCTGTACGCTCAGGGCTGAACACCCACACACACACACACACACACACACACACACACACTGCTGTACGCTCAGAGCTAAACACACACACACACACACACACACTGCTGTACGCTCAGAGCTGAACACACACACACACACACACACACACACACACACACACTGCTGTACGCTCAGAGCTGAACACACACACACACACACACACTGCTGTACGCTCAGAGCTGAACACACACACACACACACACACACACACACACACACACACTGCTGTACGCTCAGAGCTAAACACACACACACACACACACACACACACACACACACTGCACTATGCTCAGAGCTAAACACACATACACACACACACACACACACACACACACACACACTGCTGTACGCTCAGAGCTGAACACACACACACACACACTGCACTATGCTCAGAGCTAAACACACACACACACACACACACACACACACACACACACACACTGCTGTATGCTCAGAGCTAAACACACACACACACACACACACACAGCACTATGCTCAGAGCTAAACACACACACACACACACACACACACACACACACACACACACTGCTGTACGCTCAGAGCTAAACACACACACACACACACACACTGCTGTACGCTCAAAGCTAAACACACACACACACACACACTGCTGTACGCTCAGAGCTAAACACACACACACACACACACACACTGCTGTACGCTCAGGGCTAAACACACACACACACACTGCTGTATGCTCAGGGCTTAATACACACACACACACACACACACACACATTGCAGGACGCGCAGAGCTTAACACACACACACACACACTGCTGTACGCGCAAAGGTAAACACACACACACACACACACACACACACAAACAATGCTCTACGCTCAGAACTAAACACACACACAGAGCTACACACACATTCATACACGCACACACACGCCTGCACACTCCGCACACTGCTGTACGCTCAGAGCTAAACACACACACACTCATTCACGCACACACACACTCAAACACGCACACACACACTCATACATGTACACACACTCATGCACGCACACTGCTGTATGCTCACAGTTAGACACACACACAGTCATACGCACGCACACACACACACACACACACACAAACACAGCTCTACGCTCAGAGGTGAACACACACACTCATACACGCACACACACAGATGTAGGCTGGTAGTAGGTAGTTAAACACACACACACTCATACGCAGACAGACAGACAGACACACACACACACAGGCGCGCATGCACACTGCTGTATGCTCAGAGCTAAACACACACACACACAAACACACAGCTTTATGTTCAGAGCTTAACACTCACTGCTGTACCTGATGGATACGAACACATTAATACACAGACACACACACACAGACATTCACCAACACAGGACACACACACACACACAAACAAAGGGCGCTATGCAGACCACAGGAGCCGTGCTGTACATAAACATCCACTGTACTCAGGGAAAATGTATCCAATGAGTCTCATGTTTTCATGAGAATTTAATTTTCAATATGTTGTACAAGAGTTTTACATTTTCATACTATTGATATTTGTATTTATTTATAAAATATGACAATTTGAGGAGTTGCTGTTAACGTTACTGTTCATCACAATGGCACTGCCAAGATGACATGAAAGATCAAAATAAATAAAAATGAAAAGTAGGGCCTTTGTCATCCGAATACTTGCCGACACAAAGGAACAGAGCACACACACCCAAACACACATGCACACACACACAACCACACAAACACACACACAAAGTAACAAAGCATAAACACATGGCTGTTAGTTCACCAACAGCTGCTCAAGAGGTTTAGACTGAACCGAAGGAAGCTGCCCGTCACTCTTAACCACTAGGATGTATAGATGGTGCAGTCAGTTTATCAGTTTCAGTTCATCAGTTAC
Organism: Sprattus sprattus; assembly: GCF_963457725.1. Lineage (NCBI taxonomy): Eukaryota > Metazoa > Chordata > Actinopteri > Clupeiformes > Clupeidae > Sprattus > Sprattus sprattus. The sequence continues at coordinate 24,020,064 of NC_137920.1, forward strand.
CATTTGCCCATTATTATTATCAAGCAGTTCTTCAAGTGATGCGTGTTGTTAGATTGCAGGGGTTTTGATAAGGTTCACTCCAGAGAAAGGAAGGCAAACGCTTTGATTTCTATATAAAAAAAGGGAAGGCAATATTTACATATCTATTAAGATAATTCCATCTTAAATTCTAAAATTCTCTGTGCCTTTCAACTATTCTAGCCTAGATGGTTAAGAGTTTAGATGGATTTTTCAAAATGAGGGTAAGTCAATAAACCTTGACAACATGAATGTGTATGCATATATGTATGAACATATAAATTAAATGACTTATGTGGCAGTAGGTACCATGCTTCTGCATTTTACGTCATCCTACTTTGACACTGTACATTGATTTTGGATTATCAAATGTGCAATTGAACAATCAAATGAGCCAAATAATACACAACAAAGTAGGCTTCACACAACAAAGTCGTTGCCATGGCCTTACACAACAAAGTGGTTACCATGGATGTACACAAGAAAGTGATTGCCATGGCCTTACACAACAAAGTGGTTACCATAGCTGTACACAAGAAAGTGGTTGCCATGGCCTTATATGTCAAAGTGGTTACCATGGCTTTACTTCATGCTGATATGCATATACTGATATAACCAGTGCTGTAGTGGTAAAATTAGAGGTGGGTAAACTATGAATTTTGAGATCAGATAGTCCTCGGTCCGATGAAACACGGCGCGAAGCAACGCAGCACAAAGCGTCGCAACTCTGTTAGGCTGACCTGGCTATATTCCATTATGTTGTCAGTTAAAGTCATATTAAATCAATGACAGTGAATAGATGTGTTTGGAGTTTGTAGGTGATAAAATGTCAAGAAAACAGTTAAGAAAAGTAGGTGTAGGCCTCACAAAAACGAAGGGGGTGGTGGGGGAGACAAAAGAAAGAACCTCTATAGGACCTAAATAAAAAATGAAGGCCTCTGGAAACAGGCCCAGGGTGCTACAGCTTAAAAGTATAATATAAAAAACCATGCTGCAATTAAACACTTCCCATGTTCTTTAACCATTGGAGAAACCTGCCTTGCATGGGCGTGTTCTGGGGTTCATGCCTCTCCTGTGCTTCACCAGACAGGACTTCATATACTGTGTTGGATTGAACACTAATGTAGGCTCTTCAACACCTATATTTGACCATGACTGCGAAAATGGAAGATTCTACAGCTAAGCTAAAACATTTCACTTAACTATGTCTAACTGGCTTGCAAAGAATCTGTCTACAATTTTCAATGAATTAGCGTGATATGCGTGAGGATAATTACTCGTGCATCTTCAATTGCTGAAAGAATTTACGTTTTATTAGGCGTATTTAGATTGAACCGGTAAGGCTGCCTTGTTACCTGCATCATCGTATTTGAAAGCACGTTATTAAAAGCGTGTGACCCTGTCTTAATGCAATGTTGTGCGAACCAAAGCAACGTAGCAACTTTTTCAGTCTTACTTTGATCTTGAGGCCTTTTGTGGGCATCTGTGTGAATGAAAGCACTCAATGGTCTCTTCAAAAATCGCCTGATATCTATGGCTAATGAATCCATTTCGAAAAGGCTTATCCACAACGTGTATGTGTTTACATACTTCCTGGATCTTTATTGGTGTTGCCGCAGCTGCAAGGCACTGATTGGAGGGTCACAGACCATAATACAGTGCAGATAAAAATTATTTAGAATACAGCGTTCATATGTTCAACAATATGAAATTTAGTCTAAGGGGATTTAAAATGAAACCAAATGTATTTTGGATTATTACAACGGCAGAATACTAGGCGCAGAGAACTTTGAGGTGCATAAACGCTATTAATAGGTGCGTAAACGCTATTTCCAAATTCCAGAGGTGCATAAACGGCGTTTACGTGCGTTTACCCTCCACTACAGCCCTGGATATAACCTTGATGAAGGTAGATTGAATAAAAGGCAGAATAAGTAGACGTTGAGACAGGGCAGTCTTTAAGGAACTTTATTAGTACATTGGTGGAGGTGTGTAAGAGCGATGGGGTCTTGGTGGGAGTTTCGGCGTCATCAAGTGGAGTTCATCTAATCCAGGACGTTAGAGGGGTCTGTGGGAGAGAAACGGCTCCAGTAAAACAGGACGTTTTGGCCTTCAGTTCAATATTTGAAGTGTCTGAAGTAAATATTCAATAGCTTAACATCATTTTGGTGATCAAAACTTTTGCATGGCATCTAGTTTTGGATCGAGCAAGTGGAATGAGTAAGCAAGAGAGCGTGAGAGAAAGAGGGGGGGGGACAGACACGAGAAGAGAGAGAAAGAGAGAGAGAACAGACACTCACCGCTGAAGCTTGAAGTGGGGGGAGAGAGAGAGAGAGGGAGGGAGAGAGAGAGAGAGACAGACAGAGAGAGAGACAGAGAGAGAGGGAGGGAGAGAGGGGGAGGGAGAGAGATATGAAGACACTCACCGCTGAAGCATCCCTCCACACACGGCCCGTCTGAAGGAGAGCAGACCTCAGTGGAACACATGAAGTAAATCTGGAAGAGTCAGACAGAGACCATACATCAGTTCTTGAGATGACATTACAAAAGGTTAATCAATAATAATATAGTATTATTAAAAATCAATAATATGTACACTCTTCATAGTTTCAGCCAGTAAAGTATCATTAGATTTGATTTTAGAGACAGACAGACAGAGACACAGACAGATCGAAAACACTACATCGAAAACACACAAACACACATCATCCAATACACACACTAGTACCACCCCACTCACTACATCCAACACACACACACAAACACAACTCACTACATCCAACACACACACACACAAACTCACACACACCAACTCACTACATCTAGTACACATACTAGTACCACACCACTCTCTACATCCAACACACACACACAAACACAACTCACTACATCCAACACACACACACACACACACAACTCACTACATCCAACACACACACACACACAGTAGCAGCGGAGGGGTCTTTACCTCTTCATCTGACTGGTAGGAGTCTGCCAGGCCCGCGGCGTCCCCATTGGGCAGGAACTGGAAGGCAGAGATGGTGAACCTCCGCGTCTGGTTGGGAACCTCAGGAGGTGGCGGGGTGGGGGTGATGTGGGGCCCTGGGTCCAGTGGGTTTGGGCACCTGAGAGAGAGAGAGAGAGAGAGAGAGAGAGAGAGAGAGAGAAGACAAGGGATAAACCCTTTACATTTATATTTACAATCACATTTATTTTTCGATATTTAGAAGGCGCTTCAGTCCAAAATTAACTGCAGTACTGTACAGATATACTTTTACTTATAATTACTTATAAGTATTTAGTGGATGCTTCTTTCCAAAGGAATTAACAGTGGACAGTTAAACATGTATATGTAAACGTCGTCATCAGTATGGGTGCTTCCTCGGCTGCATTTGTCCTTCAAATCCAATAACCAAAGCAGTTTCATCATTAAATCTCTAGAGATCATGAACACTTACAACTCAAATAACTTAACACTGTAGAGAACTGAGCTCTGACTATAGTTCTGGCCAGCTATCTGATGCCTCTGAAACTGGATCGAACCCGAGCACCCAGTTATAAAAAACCCAGACCAATTATACAAAGCAGGACGCCAGAGACCATCGCCTGTCCCTGGATCGCCCGTCGGTGGCACGCCCTTACCCGTCGTAGATGAGCACCCATGCGGACTGGGCGGAGCGGGGGTAGGCCACGCAGTAGTGCACCAGGAGCACCACGGAGGGGTCCGGGGAGCTCAGCAGGCGCACCTCCAGGTGCAGAGGCTTCCCCAGCAGCACACTGAGCGGCCGGTGGTACTGGGGGTGGAAGGAGGAGTAGGAGTGGTCTGGGGGGAGGGACGAGACAGGGACGAGAGAGAGAGAGCAGATGATGCATTAATGAAGAGAGGAGTTGGTAAGAGGAGGAGGAGGAGGTGTGGTCTGGGGGAGGGACGAGAGAGAGAGAGAGAGAGCAAATTATGTGTTAATGGAGAGAGGAGGTGGTAGGAGGAGTAGGTGTGGTCTGGGGGAGGGACGAGAGAGAGCAAGAAGCAGATGATGCGTTAATGAAGAGAGGAGGTGGTAAGAGGAGGAGGTGGAAGTGTGGTCTTGGGGAGGGACGAGAGATAGAAAGCTGAGGATGCATGGAGATAGGAGGTGGGAGGATAAGACAAAAAAAATAAAAAACATGTCGAAAGAGTGAAAGCAGAGGATGCTTTAATGGAGAGTTGTGGTTACTGGAGGTGATGGTGGTGGTGGGGGCTACTTAAACATGTCTATTCAATCGAAATGTGACACGTCTAAGGAATCAAAGCACTGGGTGTCATAATGCAAAGAGGGCGTGGTTTGGGGAGCAGTATGAGGAGTGGGTGCAGTCAAAAAATATACAATATAAGTAATGATCATTATTGTATATATATATATATATATATATATATATCATTGTTGTATATTTGGAGGAATGTTTTGGTGGTGTTTGGGGTTGTTCTTGTGACCAAATGGTCTGCAGAAGACTAAGACCAAACCAATACCCAGGAAGGGGTGTGTGGGCTTTGTGCGTACCTTTGGCTATCCTGAGCTGAACTCCAAACACCCCCTGGGCCTGGATGGATGGGCCGAGTGATGGCCTCTTCACCAGGTATCCCACACTGACCACCGACCCGGGGAGAAACCTGCACTCCACCAGCACCCTGTGGAGAGAGAGAGAGAGAGGGAGAGGTAGAGAGAGAGAGAGAGAGAGGAGAGAGAGAGAGAGAAAGAAAGAAAGAGACACACACACAATAAGGAAAAGTCCTTAGTAGCACAACCTTCAATTATCATTTCCAATATTTTAACACGTCATGTCTCTGGAGACTTTCTCAGTCATCACGAAACTAGTGCTGAATGACCTTATTATATTGACCCACTTTTGAAGAGCATGGCCTATATTTCAATTGCACGCAACTCCACCACAAAACCGCTTGAATTTTCTACACAACTGTGACGCATACAGGCAAATCATTAGAAAGTACCCTTCCTGGCATTTCAAGACTATGGAGATTGCACAATCATTGAGCACAACCGCACAGCAAAACCTCAGGAGACAAAATACTTAGAAATCCTAGTCACTTCCTAGCGACACACACACACACACACACACACACAGAGACAGAAACACACACACACACACACACTAATTAACGCCACTGCACAGCAACGACGACATCAGAGCTGCAACCCCCCCTTCATCCAGACACTTTTCAGTTTGGCTTATCAAAACATTGGAAACTCCTTTCTGCCAAGGACTGTCAACTTAGGCATAACTGGGCATTTACAGCCAGTAGAACAGCTATATGGCTAAGATTAGAGTAACAAAAGTTAAAACAATGTTCATTTATTGATTAAACCTAAACTAAAACTAAACCTTTTGTCGTGTTGGACTCCACAGATTAATTACACAATAATTTCTTTGAATTAGCCTTGCTGTGCATTTCCAAAATATGGATATTACGCAATCATCAAGCATAACCACACAAACCTCAGGTGACAAAATACTTAGAAATCCTAGTCACTTCCTGGACACACAAGCATCCTGCGTCACACTGCACTGCAACACAATAATGGACAGCAACGACCCCAAAGCTACAACCCCTTTTCATCCAGACATTTTTCAAGTTTCGCTCCTCAAAACATCGGAAACCCCTTTCCACCAAGGACTGGTAAGTGCACCACACTGCACTACACCGTCAAAGCAGGTTCGTCACACAGTAATGGAATGAACACATGTGCAGCCCTCTCCTGCACCTGTCTGTGTTTCATGTTCCTTGAAGCGTTACACAGCCTATACCACTAAACAGACCCAGATGGGCTAGGGCCGATGATTGTGTAATATCCATAGTTTGGAAGTGCACGGCAAGGGTAATTAAAAGAAAAATATCATGCTTTTCATTCCATTATTGTGTAATTCATCTGTGGAGTCCAACATGACAAAAGGTTTAGTTTTAGTTTAGGTTTAGATTTAGCAAATCAATAATTGAACATTGTTTTAGCTTTTGTTACTGCAGTCTAGCTGCTAGGCTATCTTCTCTAGTCTATTTTGTCTTATGTTATGCCCATATTTAACATGATTAAGATAAGTAAGGACATGTACAATAGTCTAACTAAATACATGAAAACAATTAGGATAATGTAATTATAGTCTGCACATGGGCTAGAGTTTTGAAATAGACCTGTTACTCACTGTTTATGAATTTGGGTCAACTCCCTAAGCTGTAGGAATTAAGAGTATTGTCTTAATTTTAACATTACTTTCCGCTGCAACTGCAGTCAAAAGAGCACCAGCAACAAGTCAGGATTAACCAGGTTATTTTATGTCAGGTTGTAGGCTACGCATCATCTTACTAATGCAAAGCATAGATGAGATGTGTAGCCTACACTTACAATAGACAACTCATGTGTTTACATTAATATTAAATTAATAAATAAGAGGCCCTGGCAACAGACGCTAGCACCCATGGGTTTTAACCTCCTTCCTAGCACGCCAACCTCCCATGCCTGAGGTTGTGAGTTCAAGACTGCCGCAGGACTGTGCTTGTCCACACAACGCAGGCTACACAAGCTAGGGTACACATTCAACAGAGACTGGAAATTGATATTTCATTGAAAACATCTTTTAAACGCCATCCCCCATCCACGAGAGAAAGAGAGAGCGAGAGAGAAAGAGCGAGAGCGAGGGAGCAAGAGAGACGCACCTTACAGGAGAGTCACGTGTGATGGTACCATAGTTTAGGGAGATGGCCTGAACAGTGTTAAGAATCTCCAACATGTAGATCACCGTCTGTCCCACTTCCTGTTAGAAACATAATGACAGGCAAGACATTCAATTATATTGTATATTGTGCAAGGTGGTTGTGTGTGTGTGTGTGTGTGTGTGTGTGACTGAGAAACAGCTCGCAGCATGCCCTGCAAACAAGTTACCGTTGTGTAGTCCCATTTTTGTTAGCTTATCCGTCCCCATTGCTGTGTGTGTTGTGTCTGGTATAAGACCTGCCCAATGTGCTGTGTGTGTTTGAGAGATCTTTGGCACTTGGGGCAGTGCGGAGTATGGGGCATAGGAGTTGCACTGATAAAGCAGCATTTCCAGGGTCATGTGGTTAATGCCTAAGGCTGGGTGTGTCCCAAATACCATTGAATGGTGTGGTATGAAAATGAATGAATGAATGAATGAATGAATGAACGAACGAACGAATGCATGAACGAACGAATGAACGAAGATATTAATAAACAAACACAATAATGCATTCATATATTGACGTAAAATGGTGTATGTTGTGGTAGGAGGTTCTACTCACAAATTTGTGGGTTCCACACCCATCCAGTGGAATCTTAAACAGGGCGTACTCCTTGGTCGCTCGCAGAGGGGTGCAGGACGCGTTGCCACCGGCGACAAGCTTGGCAGGGTTGAGGGGAGGGCTCATGATGGAGGCGGGCACAGAGAAAACAAAATGGCCGTCTCCTGTGCACTCTGAACAGAGGAGTGGGGTGAGAAAAGGGGTCATCGTACGAGTGATCCGCGTTCATTACTTGAATTTATCTAAATTCAGCGAAACAAAACTCAGTGGACTTTGTAAAGGTTGTAAAGGTTCAAGTTAAAAAACTGAAATGTCTACTACTTAAACATATGATTCATTAGGTGTCCTTCCATATTACATATCTGTACTGATTTCCAAAATCAGGACCGGAAAGCTCAATATACAATCTGGAACTATAATAACTCATTCTTTGGTTCAAGTTCACCTCAGGATAGTGCAGCACCTCCCATCATAAACATCATTAGGTTTATTCAAAACTGTACTTCTTAGCTAATCCCAGTGCTTGATGCTAAATGCCAAGGAGTACATCTAGTGTTTAAATGGCTTGATTAGCACAAGCATGTGTAGCACAGCAGGAGCAGAGATAAGGGAAAAGCCTCATGTAGAAAGCCTCAGAGGAAGAGAAAAAAAAACGTGTGTCTGTGTCTGTGTCTGTGTCTGTGTCTGTGTCTGTGTCTGTGTCTGTGTCTGTGTCTGTGTCTGTGTCTGTGTCTGTGTCTGTGTCTGTGTCTGTGTCTGTGTCTGTGTCTGTGTCTGTGCAGCTGTGACACACCGTCCATGGGGTAGTAGCAGGCTCCGGTAGCAGCGCAGTGGCAGCAGCCCAGGAAGTGACAGTGTGAGGAGTCCACTGGGCCTGGGGCACAGGCTATCTGCTGATCACTGGGCACATCACACTCTGAGGGGGGGGAGAGAGAGATGGGAAGAGAGAGAGAGAGAGAGAAAAAGAAAGAGCGAGAGAGAGAGAATGAAAGAGAGAGAGAAATAATGAAAGAGAGAGAGAGAGAGAAAGAATGAAAGAAAGAGAAAGAGAGAGAGAGAGAGAGAGATGGGAAGAGAGAGCGAGAGACCACTTGGTTAAACAAGAAAAGAAGATGAAAGTAACCATTCAATACAATAGTTTAATCTTATCTGGTATTGCTATTGTAAGCACACAGTGCTCCTTGTTTACGACTTCACTATAACTCACTTGGCCCTGAGACAGGATGAGGAACAGGGCATGACAGCTGGGCCAGTCCTTGCTGTCCGTCAGAAAGCCGATATTTCAACTCCACCGTGTAACGACTCCCCTGTGCATTAAACAGGAGTCACATGTTACACAAAAAAAAACAGACCAACATACAAAATACACGGTTTTGACACAAAAGATTCACTTAAGGATGCTCTTAGAGATCCTATTTATATCTGGAGCACTTCAACATTTGAATCATCAGTTTGATTTTACAAACATTTTAGATTAATCATATCGTATCTTAAAAAGCCTCAGCACCCCTATAGGACACATGTGCCAGACTCTGTACCAAATCTCCACTGACCTTGACTGTCATATGGCAGGAGTTGAAGGGCAGGATGATGGTGACGTGGCCACTTTTGCCCACCTTCACTTCGTACCCACAATGCACTGGGGCATCCTCCACCTTCACCTCATTCCCTTCCAGGTCTACAGATTACAAAAAGACATATTTAAGGACACTTCATAGGGTGACTCTATAGTATTCAATAGCTAAGGGTGAGACTAAGGGTGAGACTAGTATTCAATCTTCCAGGTCTACAGATTACAAAAAGACATATTTAGGAACACTTCTAAGGGATAGTATTACATTATATTAAGCCTCTTTGAGACTCTAGGGTTTATTATAAAAGCTTTATTATAAAACCAATACCATGAGCACCTACCCTTGACGACCAAATGAGACACTGGTACGTGAGGAAGTGCTACAGTCATATGCTGGGTGGAGCAGAGAACCTCTGGTCTTGGGAATGAGGAGGTGGGTATGGGAGTGGGGTGAGTCCAGTGACCAATCGTGGTGGTGGGTATGGGAGGGGGGTGAGTCCAATGACCAATCGTGGTGGTGGGTATGGGAGTGGGGTGAGTCCAATGACCAAAAGTGGTGGTTGGTATTTTAGGGGGGTGAGTCCAATGACCAATAGTGGTGGTTGGTATTTTAGGGGGGTGAGTCCAATGACCAATAGTGGTGGTTGGTATTTTAGGGGGGTGAGTCCAATGACCAATCGTGGTGGTGGGTGTTGGAGGGGGGTGAGTCCAATGACCAATCGTGGTGGTGGGTGTTGGAGGGGGGTGAGTCCAATGACCAATCGTGGTGGTTGGTATTTTAGGGGGGTGAGTCCAATGACCAATAGTGGTGGTCGGTATTTTAGGGGGGTGAGTCCAATGACCAATAGTGGTGGTGGGTATGGGAGGAGGGTGAGTCCAATGACCAATCGTGGTGGTGGGCGTTGCCGTGGTTGCGTGCGGCTTGTGTGTAAAGGGGCAGCGCAGGTCTAAGTAGTAGTAGCGCCCCAACATGACGTCCCAGAACCTCACTGGCAGGGACAGGATGTAGGGATCCTCCTGAAGATGGAAAACACAACAAAAAAAAAACATTCACTGTTTGTGCTATAACTATAACTCAAATCCTCCTGTTGTAGTATGCAGTGAGCGTAGAACTAGAAATGGGTTCATCGTGTACTCTAGTTGTACACAATTGCTCTACCTTCAATACTAAATGCCTCAAAAAAATACATCATTTGAATGGATTCCTCAAATAATCAAAAAGAATATTCAATTAGTTCAATAAGAGAGACTAGAGACCCTAGCACAGGGGTGCCCACACTTTTCTGAATGGTGATCTACCTTTTAAGTGTCTGGGTCAGAATGATCTACTAACTACGCACATTATGTGTCTTTTTTAAATTAACAATACCAAAACGAACACACAGTGTCATACGGGCTTTTTCACTTAGGTTTCACACTTAAATGACAAGTTGAATTAATTTACGATTGAGTTTAATTTCCATACCAACCCTGGAAATAACAACAGTAACATCCAAAATAGAGGCTACTAATCAGCATGTGATTTCATACACAGTGACCTTACATTGCCCATACAATTTAGTAGCCTACATTCATGATAAAAAAAATCCACACATTGAAATGTGACTTTTTTTAACACTAGGATTTTCTTTTAACATACATACATAGATAGTGGCATTTGGCCCACAGTACACACTCTCTTACTAGAACTCACTGTTCAAACTGAAACTTTCAGACAATGAATGAACTTTATGTGTACATTGCATGTAGCCATTTTTTGTTGTTGCATGTGGCAGGTTCACATTACATTGCCCATATTCAGCGGTAAAAGGAAAGCAATTGGGCTTGTCTGTAGTAGGCTATGAGATCAGGTAGATACATTATGGTTGTTATGGTAATGGTGCAACAAACTTGTTAGCAACCAGCAGACTGGCCTGTCAACACGCCAATCAGCGGGCACATTATCATATCATTATATGATAGGATGAATTGCTTTTCTGAAAACGCAATTGTTCTTCCGTGTTTTTTTTTTTTTTTTTTTTTGCTGAGTTCTGTGAGCTACTCTCATTGGCCCTGGGATCTGCCCTAGCAGAATACCTCAAGTGTGTGTGTGTGTGTGTGTGTGTGCCTGTCACTGTGTGTGTGTGTGTGTATGTGTCTGTCACTGTGTTTGTGTATGTGTGTGTGTGTGTGTGTGTGTGTGTGTGTGTCACTGAAACTCACCAGAGTTCGAGAGTGCCACTTTACAATGATCAAGGCCTTATAACTAAAATCCTATTACCTGCCCCTGGCTCTGCAACACTAATGCTGCACACCAAAGTGCACAGGGGAAACTCACCACAGTTTGAGAGTGGCAGGGTTAGTGTGTGTGTGTGCTTGCTTGTCTGTCAGTCACTGTGCTTGTGTGTGTGTGTGTGTGTGTGTGTGTGTGTGTCTGTGTCTGAAACTCACCAGCGTTCGAGAGTGGCAGGCGGGGAGCGGTGAAGACAGCAGCACACCCTTCATCCCTGGCTGCACCTCGTACTGACAGTGAGCCGGCGAGGACTCCACAGACACCCAGCTGTTCTTGCCCTCTGCACAAATACAACGAACGCGGTCGAATAAGGAGTGGCGAGATTAGTTACAGTAAGACAGTGGGACACTTAACCGCAGAGCGACATACCCACAGTCTTTACCAAATCTAAACCGGTTCACTAACCATTACCACAGTCTTAACCAAATCTCAACCGGTTCATTAACCATAACCCGCAGTCTTTACCAAATCTCAACCAGTTCACTTTCCATAACCACCGTCTTTACCAAATCTCAACCAGTTCACTATCCATAAGCAGTCTTTACCAAATCTCAACCGGTTCATTAACCATAAGCAGTCTTTACCAAATCTAAACCGGTTCACTAACCATAACCACATTATTTACCAAATCTAAACCGATTATTTTGCAGCTGCTTATTTCCATGATTAATCTTCCTTTAGTTTCCAACAACTTTTCCCTTAACACTGCACACTTCAAGGCTGACAATCCCTGACCTTAACACTGCAAAGTTCAAGGCTGGCAATCCCTACCTTAACACTGTACACTTCATTCCCTACCTAAACGCTGCACACTTCAAGGGTGACAATCCCTGACCTAAACGCTGCACACTTCAAGGGTGACAATCCCTGACCTTAACACTGCAAAGTTCAAGGCTGGCAATCCCTACCTTAACACTGTACACTTCATTCCCTACCTTAACACTGCACACTTCAAGGGTGACAATCCCTGACCTAAACGCTGCACACTTCAAGACTGATCATCACTGACCTCTGAACTGGATGGAGTGAGGAAGGGCGGTAGGCAACAAAAGAACCAGGTGTTCCATCATGCAGGAGAGCGAGGGAGCCAGGTGAGATGGTGCCTCTGCTTTGGCGGGCGACTCAGGGCTGGAAACCGTTTTCTGGGCATCCGGTGGCGCGGTTGTGGACGTGGCAGCCCCGGGGGACATTACTTTAGACGGTCCCAGCGTAGGTGACCCCTTCGTAGCACTCTGGGCAGCTACGGTAGTCGTCGAGGTAAGAACGTCAGAGTAGGGAAACGGGTGTGGATAGCCGGTACACGCCAGACGGGAATTGGGAGGACAGACAGGCACAGGAAACGGGGCCTGATATGGAGGGTAATACAACATAGGACCCTGATGGGCGCTTTGAGAAGATGATGACTGGGTCAGCGGGGGCACAGGACTGTCCTCTTTTTGAGAATGTACTGGCATTATGTTCCCATGGTCAGGGTGGTGGAAGGACAGGGAAGGACCTGAGGTAGGCATCGGAGTAGGTATTGGAGTAGGTATCGGAGTAGGTTTCGGAGTAGATGCAGATGAGGAAGGTGGAGGCTGAAATTCTTGTTGGGGCTGAACTGGAAGACCTGGAAACGGTTGCCCCATGTGAGGGTGGGGATAGGGCAAAAAAGGCCAATGAACCCCCTTCGGGAACTGTGAACCTGGAGAAGACTCAGGGGCTGGACCGGAGAGGGGTATCCGAGTAGATGCAGGTGGAGGCTGAGACTCTTGTTGGGTGTGAGGGTGGGTAGGGAATACTGGCCCCATGTGATGGTAGGGATAAGGATACGGATGGGGCATTAGGTAACTATAAGCCCCTACGGGAGAGTCAGGAGGCTGTTTTGAACCAGGAGCTTTACCTGAGGGTGGAGACTGAGCATGTTGGTGGTAGGTATAAGGATGGGGCATTGGGTAAACATAAGGCCCTTTTGGAGAGTCAGGAGTCTGTTTTGAACCAGGAGCTTTACCTGAGGGTGGAGATGGAGCTTCTTGTTGAGCATGATGACCTGGAAGTATTTGCCCCACATACAAGTAGGGGTGGGGAAGTAAGTGACCATTATAGTAACCCATATCTGGGGACCCAGGAATCTGTTTTGAGTCAGGTGTTGGAGTCGGAGGGGGTGTTGGAGTCGGAGTCGGGGGAGTTGGAGCAGGAGATGACTGGGTGGGAATGTTCAGGGACTGACTTTCTTGCTGGGAGTGAGGAGGCACTGGCCACTTCTGCCCGGCAAAAGGGTGCAAGAAGGACATGTATGGATTATAGTAAAGCTGCACTGGAGGGGGAAGTTTCTCCTTTGAACCTCCTGGCGAAGTGGACGAGGACATCGGAGTAGTGGTAGCCGGAGTAGTGGGAGCCGGAGTAGTGGTAGCCGGAGTAGAGGGAGTCGTGGTCAAGGGGACCTTTGGGGGAAGATGCTCTAGTTGGGAGTGTTGCTGTGTATGAGGGAATACCGGATGTAATGGATCATAAGGGTGCGGAAAAGGTGAAGCATGGGGAAGAGGGCAGGCCATGGTGAATTCTGTGCCACCAATGACGACGATGATAGTGCTTTGGCCATCCTGAGGAGAAAAACTGTGTTTTAAGAGTGTTTTTAGCAGAACCTCCCACATACAAAAGCAGGCTAATTACCTTATGATTATGATCATGATTAATGTACCATTTGAGTGTTCAGAATAAACTGTTGCTATAACTTGCTGTGCACAATTAAATAATTATTATTAGTATGTGTGTTCGTAGCATTAGTTAGTTTTATACAAGTTTTGAAAGATATGTTGCTCACATATAACCCCATAGGAGAAGCCAGCCATATTCTGACCAAGCAATGAAAAGAAATGATCTTCTCCAGGATCCTCCAGACACATGCTTTTGCTCAACAGGCAAGCATTTATCAAACAGTGGAGGCAGATCTGCCAGGTTCTTTACACAAACCCCCATAACTTTTATACTGCTCATTTCCAATGACTTCCATCTGTCAACCTCCCACTGTCTTAAACAAAGAAAAAAAAAAAAAACACCCCTAAAAACCACAGATGCCTGCATCCCCTCCATCAAACAGTAGGGGGCAGCATGATCTAAAGTCACAGCAGCAATCCAGCCAACCTACCCACCTTCACAGTCACACAGGCAGCTGAGTAAGGGGCGAAGAGGATGAGCTCTTCAGGGGGAGCCTCCACGAGATGGGCACACTCTGCCGACACCAGGGACACCCGTTTGTCTTCCACTGAGGCCAGGAGGTGGGAGGTGAACAAGAAGAATTTAGAGGTCAGTCTGAATTTTTTTTTTTTTTTTTACAAAACTTAAATGCTTCTTTACCTCCAGCAGTAACACATCTGAAGGGTAATTGTTAACAGTTGTTTCTGTGTGTTATGTGCATGGTGGTAGTTAGTTTGCATTTGTTTTTTTTAAATGAAACTGTTTGAGTTTCATCTCTTGTATTTTTTATATAAACTTTGTTTACCTGCACAGTATTGCAGGGGTACACTGTTTATACCTCATGCCTCCATATTCAGAGTCACTTATTTTTTTACCTTTGATGTATAACTGGAGTTCTGTGCATGGTGATATTACAATTGGTAGATAAACCTTTAATTTTCCCATCACAGGTGTCTGGGTCATATTGTTAATCTCAAACGTTTAACAAGCTTCATTATGTGTTTTCAAGATGACTAAACAAATAGCAGGCTGAAAGATGATCCGATTAAGTCTTGTTTGCATGTTTGTTTCATATGCAATGCAGAATGAACAGAAAATGATTGCAATGAACACAGATAGTCTGAGGAGAGAAACATCTGAACAGCTGCTCTGGCATGTGTTTTACACATGACCATGGAAGTCACTGAGGCCCCTGGCTAGGGTTTTGAAGGACAAAAATGCAAAAGGTCAAAGGTGAACCATTACGCAGGATGTCTCCTTGAATGGCTAACAAATGGGTTGAGGTTCTGGAACATTCCGCCTCTAGTAGGTGTTTTGGGTCTGTATTCAGTAGTATGGATACAGAACTGGTAATAGCTCAAACACCATGGTGATAAAGCACTGTACACATAGAGGAACTGAGAGAGCATAGACAGTCATTTATAATAAAAGATGAAGAATGCCCATCTATCTGACAACCGGACACACACTCAGTCCACATCTTCCAGACCAACACACACAGACACAGAGAGGGAGAGAGGAAAAAGGGACAGACACACACACACACACACACACACACACACACACACACACACACACACACACACACACACACACACACACACACACACACACACACACACACACACACACACACACACACACACAGCTAGAGAAACAGATACACACACTCACAAACACAGATAGAGAAACCGAGACAGACACACACACACACACGCTTCTTTTTTGCATGCTCTATGAATACCTTTGGCCTTGAGTTTCTGCTCCCCATCCTCGACCCCCGTGACCTTCAGAACCACCCCGTAGAAGGAGCAGAGCATCTGAGGGATGGCGATCACCGGGCATGAGATCTTCACTGGTCGTCCCCACCACAGCAGAGGAAGAACATAACTGCCATTCTGAGCAGAGGAAGAGGAAGAACATAACTGCCATTCTGAGCAGAATAAGAGGAAGAACATAACTGCCATTTTGAGCAGAAGAAGACGAAGAATATAACTGCCATTCTGAGCAGAAGAAGACGAAGAATAAAACTGCCATTCTGAGCAGAAGAGGACGAAGAATAAAACTGCCATTCTGAGCAGAAGAGGAAGAACATAACTGCCATTCTGAGCAGAAGACAAAAAATATCATCAAATGCTCTATTTTAAGATGAATTGGTTCACGAGTTGTGAATATGGGTCATGTATGACTAGACATGGTCGAACATATTAGGCATACCAATTGATTAATTTTGGTTATTTTAGCGGGTTGGAATATGCCTCGTCTTAATACAAAATCAAATAACTCCAAGCTCTTAATGGGCTTTTTCTTAAAGAATCATTGATGAATCGCGAGCTTGTGTGATGCAGAAGCATACCTCTTTGGTTATATAGCAGGCATCATAAGGCACCTTCAGGATGAGGTCCTTCCAGGTGTACCTCATGTTGTAGCCACAGTTGGGCGGCAGGTGGAAAAGGGAGACAGGAGAGGACCCCTCTAAATCATGGAGCACAAATGAGTTATTACTGATGTTTTAAGCACCATAGTGTAACATTATGCTTGAAACACCTGGTTTAATGCATTTCACTGACTTTATATTTACATCAATTCATTAAGTAGAGGCTTTTAGCAAAGCAGCCTCATCGGGTATCAAAGATTTGTTGGTGGTATGGCATCTGCTAGTTTGACTACAGGAATGCGGTTGGTCAGGTACACCCTACTGACCCTGGGACTCATCTGCTTTATTACAATTTACCAACAAAAAGATGTGACCTCTTAGTTCATATTGTTAAATCGTTAAACTGGGGAAGGTTACCTCAATATTAAGTTAATGTGTTGTAACAATTTAGACGATATGAGTAAATAAAGAATAATATACTGTAGGCTACTGTAATATTCTAAACTAGCCAACGGTCATGTCTACCTCTTACACTCCACCATCACCTTCGTATGCTACTTGAACGTGAACGCAAGGGCTGACCATACCTCGGTCTACCAGCAGATTCTTGTATCCTTTTCCATGCGCCGTGAGGGTCATTGCGTTACCGGCGCATTCAACCACCGGCCTCATGGACAGCCATCTCTCCGCCATGTGTGCATCAGGGACAGGTGGAGAAACAAACGCTTTCTTCGGGTTTCCATGTCCTTCACGACAACAACAGCATAGTTTGTTCAAGAAAAGGTAGTCCTAGTTGGTTAGTTAACTGCTCATGCATGAACGTTGGCTACGAGCTAAAAGGTTCGTGATGTGGCTATTGCTATTACTTTGGAGGTGAATTAGTCTATGCATGAACGTTGGCTATGTGCTAAAATGTTCGTGATGTGCCTATTGCTATTACATCGAAGGTGATTTAAAATATTTCCTCACCTGTGAAGGCTGACAGTGACCTTTTCCTGCGTGTGATGGACTCTGGCTGTCGGCCCCGTGTACTATTTTGCAGGTGAGGGACACTCGAAGGCTTTTCCTCTGTTGGCAGGCTCAGTGTTGACCTTTCGATGAGCTTCAGTTGGTTTGAGAATAACAGTCGCCCAATCGTGTGCTTAATTCTCTCTGTCTCTCGGCCCTCACCACTTACTTTTTGGTGGCGTATGTCTAAAAGTTTGGCTTCGCTGAAATTGCCAGCCACTAACGAACTCCAAGTTCGAAGTGCGAAATGTGGTAGAGGGTGCGCACATAAAAACACAAATACAACTATTTTTGTTGCCCACACGCAAGACATCTCCAGTTGATGTTTTGCTCACATACGCGGTTGCTCACCGACAAACGGATAGTGAAATCAGTACAGCGTCATAGAGCAGTGAGATGCAATTACCTCCACCTGGGGATCACATTCCAATCAGGTTGTCCACAAATGTCCACGCCATTCAGTGTCATTGTTCATATTTAACGTAATCTGATAGAAGAGTTTCAGTTCAATATGAAAAGAAAGTAGGCTATTAAAACATTAAACGCGGGTGTCAATTAAAAACCGCTTTCAATGCACCGAATACAATTATGAGAACAATATAATCAGTATTCAGTTCAATACTAGCAATTCTAGCAGTAGGCCTACAGTCCACCAAACTTACCAATAAGAGATGGTACACCAATGCAGGGGTGCAACTGCCCAGTGTCAGGGGGGTATGCAGCAACAATTTTGGCGCCCCCCCCCCCCCACCCCCCTCCTAGTAGCCTACACACACACGTTTTTTTTCTTTTCTTATACAAATACATAAATAAGTGTGCCAGACATCATCATGTATGGGCTTTAAATAATAAAGGTTTATTTTAAAGTATATCAGTCACTGCATGCCTACCATAATGGTAATGGTACGCTATGGTGCATACAGTACACACACACACACACACACACACAAATATATATATTAGTAAATAATAAACAGTTGCAAACATTAACATTATAATGATAACCATTGCAACATAATGCCTTAAAACGCAAGAGTAAGCCTGCAAATAAAGATCTTTAAAGGTCTAAATAATAACACGCCGTAATAACACTAAATAATAACACGCCGGGCCTTTGCACTTGACCATTCATCTAGTATTGCATCATGCCAACAGATAGCCTGTATGTTTGACAGCACAGCTAACATGAACCACTGATCTCAAAAAGAAACGAAAATTTTATTTTGAGATCAGTGACATGAACAGCTAATGGTAACCATGGTAACCAAGTTACGTTTCCAGCTTCCTGTTAGTTACTGTGAATGCTACCAGAGCCCTTCTGCCACCTTATATTTACCAGTTGTTATTTTTGCCTTAATAAAATTGAGATGTGTCATACATGGGATTGGTACAGTAGGGGTTTAACCAAAATCTAAATGTAGCTATCATCAGCCTAACAGATGAGGCTTAAGCTAGCCATAAACCCCCATTTGGCTGCTACATTTCTATGTTAGCAAACGCTAGCTAGCCTGCTGTTAACATTAATTGCAAGCCTCCAAGCACAAACGTAAAGTCACCTTAAAACCTACCTGTTGCCTTTCACCATCCACTTATTTAATTGCTGTCGCATCCCCTGACATGTCTTCTCCTTTTCCCTCTTTCTTTTTCTGTTCCCAAAGCTCCCAACAGCTTTTTTGCTTTATCCATCTTCCATCCAACTAACTCACTACTCATAGCTTAGTTCGAACTGCTTGTGTGTTTAGCGGTCACAGCCTCACGCGCCCTCTTCTATGTCAAAATTCTATTATGGAATCTTAAGAGATAAGGCGCCTACTCTAGCCTGTTTAGTCCTCTAAAATGTTATAAAATTAAGGAAATGCAGAAATGATTTAGAAGCGCACAACAGCAGCTACATATAGAAAATACCCCAAACATGTTTTTTTTTTTTTTTACCATCGCTTTGGCGCTCCCATGGTGCGGCGCCTCTATGCGCCGCATACAGCGCATACCCACTTTTTGCGCCACTGCACCAATGTATATCAAAAACAAAATTATACAATATTTCAATGATGATGTTCAAAATGAATATCACCATTAGATACATTGGTCTGATAAATCAAAAACACCCGAAGATAGTAGTCCTGATGTATTGCTTGTTTTAAAAAAAAAAAAAAAAAAATTATTGAATGCACCTTATTTCCATTAAGTTTATATGTTAACACATTTGATGAAGGTGGCATTGTGCAAAGATGTGGGTTTGAGCCCTACATTTCCCCCGACACATCCACAAGAGCATAAATCATTGATTGTAAAAAAAAAAAAAGAAATTGGACCGCATAGTCATGCCCTCACTATAAGAAATGAAGCCCGAAGTTTGTTTCAAATTTAGGGCCAGATTACGTGCAGGACCTGGACCTGTTAGGAAAGGCCAGGTGATGCAAATTCCAAAAGAATGGACCGCACGGTCATGCCCTTACAATAAGAAATTAAGCCGAAGTGTGTCAGATGCTGCGTGTTCAAATTAGGGCCAGATAATGTGCAGGGACTGGTGCTAATGTAAAAGCAGGCCTAGTGCAACTCTGCATTTTCATGGATGTGTGTAAGCACTCAGTCTACGGTTCTTTGCAGAGTGTTTTCTGAGTAGCAGAGACATTTGTACGGTTGTCTCAAGGGCATTTAGGCAACCTTGACAGGTTAGAGGCTGCCGCCTGACATATGGGCATTCAACTTCCAATTTAAAGCCAATAAAGTTTCCCCCCCCTTTTTTGAAACAGCAGTGGTACCGTGGTGTGTGTGTGTGTGTGGCCCCTTCACACAGCACCGTTCCACCTCACATGAATCTCTGTGAGTGTCTTTTGTTTCTGGTGGTCACGGAAGCCATCTTGACGTTCTCCTCCTGTAGCGTATTGGCTGTTTGTGTGAACATAATGGCCTGCATTGCATTGGCTCATTTACACACTATAATGTGTGTGTGTGTGTGTGTGTGTGCATTGGCTCAAACATCAAATTTAACAGGCCATAAGATCATTTCTGATCTCTTTTTTGTTCTGCTGAAGTTTGAGATGCATAACTGCTCTCTGTGGTGTGTGTGCCGACTGTGGGCCCCGTTTTGCCCCATCTTACCCTGGATAACCTGACCTTGCTGGCCTCTGTGGCGTGTTGGGTGGCCAGTGGTTTCCTGGAGCTTTTATCCACTGCCTGACGGGCTTGGAACCGAGGCTGGCGCCTTGCTAAACGCCTGGGGTCCTGAATGGGATGATCACATATGGGCATTCAACTTCCAATTTAAAGCCAATAAAGTTTTCCCCCACTTTTTTGAAACAGCAGTGGTACCGTGCAGTAAAATGCTGAACTAAATGATATACTACTCATACACAAATATTTTGCGCTGTGCACTGTTTGGCAGGACAAGTTTAAGGAGAGGACGACAGCATTTGGTCTTTTTTGCCATCAACCAACACATTCAAGCTCGCTCACACACACAAACGTTAAACAATTTTATTGAAAAAGCATTTAGGACAACAGTACTGCATCTTTTGCTGGTCATCATCTGTTCCAGTCAGAAGGCTGAAGTGGTTATGGTTAGCAGCTGAGCTGGTTTAGTAGTTACTGGCTGTTCTGACTGAAGTGCCTGAGGGGTCTTCGGAGGCTGCGGTGACCGCACCGGAGGTTGCCTGATGGGCATCTGATACCAAGGCTCCACTGGCAGTTGTTGGCTGTGGTGATTGTGGCAGCGAAGGTGCTTTAGCAGACTGGTGATCTACCAACAGATCAGCTGGACAGGACAGAATCATGTCCTTTTCTGCTAACTGGATATTCATGGTGTGGATGCCATTCTGTAAACAATGAAAGACTTCAGTTTGGGGAAAGTCATCTTGCCCTGAATGATTGCAAACACTTTACATAAATAATAATAACATACATCCCAAATGAAAATAAAACACCTAACTAAATCCATTTGGTCATTTATTAATTCCCTTCAGTAGCAAACACTACGTACCTCATGAATCATCCCACAGCCTTTGAAAGGTGCTGAAAGAGACACCATCCCTGGTAGAATGTGGAGACGAAACCTGCACTGGACTCGTGCATTCTCCAGGGGAAGCCATTTGCCTTTCACTAAAAGGCACAAAAAGCAACCTTATAAATCATTACATTTAGGTCATTTAGCAGATGCTTTTATCCTAAGCGACGTACAAAGGACAGAACAATCAAGCTACAAGCAAGAGACCTGTAACAATAAATACTATTTTACATAAGAAAGTTTTAAACAAAAAGCGCAGGGATGTTACTGTAAGTGAGAGTTAAGTACAAGTAGAAGTGCAAGATAGGAAGGTAGGTGCTCTCTGAAGAGTTGGGTCTTCAAGAGCTTCTTTAAAAGGAAGAGAGAGACCACTCTCTATTGTCCTTACCTACGCAGGTGAAACATTTGTGCTTGGCAAAGGCCACACAACCTCCAGGGTCTGGTTATACCAAGCCAATTTTGACATTACTGAGCAATAGGTTTAAACAAACTCACCATTTACAGAGAGTTTCTCCTCGAGTTTCTCCCCAAAAAGCAGCACTTGGATTGAGCGTTTTTTACAAATGATCAGCGGAGGTTCGTGTCTGGGGCAGGTCGCCTGTATGGGTCTTCCATACCAACGCAGGTTAAGAACATACGCGGAACCCTGCGAGTAACAAACCAGTGTTAAAAGCAGATCAACATAAACACCATTACAGCGGACTATTGAAATTGGTTCACTTTTAATGCCCATCAGCTCCAACCATAGTACAGTATGTTTATATGCAGTAAGGTCGCCTTACGAATCAAAAAGCAGTATGTAAATATACCTGCGGTCGGACAAAACACCCATCGAAGCGAGATACCAAGAGAACATCCCCGTTTACCATCATTGGAAAAATGTTACAGTAGGCAGGTAGTTCAGAAAGGGAGAGGGGCAAGCCATCCGCTAAAAACAAACAATATAATGAAATAACAATACAGGGCATTTCATGCACTGTTACTACATCTAAAATGGATGGGGACGGGCAACTAGCAGTAGGCTACTTAAGAAAACAATTCACAACGTGTGGTCGCACATGCCGCTCATTAAGCACTCATAAGCTGAATAGTAAGCCCGTTTATCAACTCAACCCTCAACCAATACTCACGAGCAAAAACATGGACATTTTCGACATCGTCTGACCTAATCGTCACGATGATTTTATCCTCTTCGCACAGAGTATCAATGTCCACTGGGAGCGAGTTGTCCAACCGCCACTTTGAGAGGTACTTTTTGTAAGCGGCCTCAGCTTTCGCATTAGCTTCATGGTTGGCACCCTGTGGCTGCCTGTAGCTGATCACTTCATCATCCTCAGAATCACGCATGCCTCCTGTTTCATTTGGCAATAATGCGCCAGTGTTTGGCGAGGTCTCCGACACATCTTCGACAGACCCAAGGCAGTTGGGCAAAACGCCGAGCAAAACAATGGAAAGGCACACAGCCACACAAGCACGGGGTATCCTAATCATTTTTGATCGACAGCTTAAAGCCACATGTGGGTGGTACCAATGTCTAATGTTCATTCAAGCAACCAAAAATTGAATACATAAACCAAACCACCAAAATTGATCCTGGAGACAACCCTTAGGCCACACCGGGGAAAACTAACTAACAACACTTATGGAGCTGTTTAAGTAGTATTTAAAATGCATAATTAACAGGTGTTTGATATTCATTCTCAGACCAATCACATTTCGTTTTTGAAATGGTGGAAACTCGTGCGCACAAGTTGAGATGAGTTGTCCAACTGTTAAAAATAAGTGTTGTCTTTTTTCTAAGCAACGTTATTAGCATCATTAATATGTAGATGGCCAGTTAGGCTACATCACGTTATAAAATACCTTGTGTTGCTGGTAGACCAATTCAAGTTGAGATGAGTTGTCAAATATAAACTGTTTCTAATAAGTTTTCTAAACAACGTTATAAGCATTATTACTATTAAGATGACCAATTACATCACGACATAACTTTATAAAACAGCTTGTGAAAAATTGGAATCACTCACATCTAAATTTGTATGGAATGGGAAGAGACCATTTTGAAATTAAAAACCCTTCAGCGAAACAAGGAGGATTAGCTTTACCTAACTTTAAGATGTATTTTTGGTCTTATGTTCTTCGCCCTCTGTCTGCATGGTTTAATCCTAATGCCTCTGTCTCCTGGAGACCAATTGAGGAGAACTTGTCACAACCCCATAGACTTCAAGACCTGATGTACTCCAATATACCATCTAAAGAAGCTTAAAAAAAGTTTACGTCCTCTAGTGTCTTTTTCGCTCATAACCTGCCGCACTGTCTTTAAACACATTAAGGTCAATCTTAAATGGCACAAGCATTCTCCTGTATTCAATGATTTTTCTCTTTTTATTGGCAACGCACCTTTTTCTTTACCACAGTGGATGGATAGGGGAGTTTATGTTCTTCAAGATTTTTATGATGACAATGGTCTAGCTTTCAATGATCTGCAAGACGAATACAGTTTGCCTGGCAAATCATTTTTCTTTTACTTGCAACTGAGATCTGCCATGAAGGCATATGGTGTCCCTTGGGGTGTACCACTCCTAACACACCCTTTGCATAAAATATTTGCTGTACAAAGACAGACACGTGGGATGGTTTCAAAACTTTATACATTTATCTTATGCATCTTTACCAGTAGAAAATGTATGGTGTTGGGATCTACCTTGATGAGAAAGAGATTTTCTGGAACACAGTATGGGAGAATCTTCATGATACCTCCAAAAACCCTGATCACAATTAATACATGTTAAATTTGTACACAGGATGTATCTTACTCCTAGAAAAAGTCATGCGATGATTGTGGCCTATGTACAATGAATGTTTTTTTAATGGACTTTCTTACATATGTTTTGGGAATGCCCTAATGTGTTTGCCTTTTGGAGACATATACGCTTTACTTTAAGTGATATGCTTGAAGTTAATATTCCACTGTCACCAACCTTACTTTTACTTAATGATTTTTACTGACTCTTCCTTGGAACTAACTTTACAGCAGAGGCGCATACTATGGGCTAGTCTCACTGCCGCAAAGAAAAAGTTGGTCTTGCGATGGTGGCCGCCTCACACTTTATCATGGCAGCGGTGGGCCAACTCTTTTCTAGACATAGTAATGATAGAGAGATCTGTGGCCTTTGTCTATGGAGCTAGTAAGAAGACTTTACGTGCATGGGACGCAGCTTACACTTTAGTTAAAGAAAGAGTGCAGCATTAGTATACTTAACTGAAGGTAATCATACTTTATATTGATATATATATATATATATATACAGCCGCGGAAAAAATTAAGAGACCACTTCAAAATTATCAGTTTCTCTGGTTTTACTATTTATTTGTATGTGTTAAAGTAAAATGTACATTTTTGTTTTATTCTATAACCTACTGGCAACATTCCTACCAAATTTCAAATAAAAATATTGTCATTTAGATCATTTATTTGCAGAAAAATGACAATTGGTCAAAATTGCAAAAAAGATGCAGTGTCTTCAGATCTCGAATAATGCAAAGAAAACAAGCTCATATTCATTTTAAACTACACAATACCAATGCTTTAACTTAGGAAGAGTTCAGAAATCAATATTTGGTGGAATAACCTTGATTTAAAATCACAACTGGCCTGGCTGTGTGGCATGGAGCATTGCCCTGCTGGAAAAAACACTTCTCAGAGTTGGGGAACATTGTCAGAGCAAAAGGAAGCAAGTTTTTCTTCCGGGACAACGTTGTACTTTGCCTGGCTGAGGTTTGTAAAAGACCATAAGGATTGAACCAAAGCGGGCTGGAGGGTCTTCTAGTTCGTCTTCTCTGATGAGTCCAATTTTCAGCTTTGCCCAACACATGGTCGTCTGATGGTTAGACGGAGACCTGGAGAGGCCTACAAGCCACAGAGTCTTGCACCTACTGTGAAATCGGACTCAGAGAAGACGAACTTAGAAGAACCTCCAGTCCGCTTTTTTCAATCCTTATGGTCTTTTACAAACCTCAGCCAGGCAAAGTACAACGTTGTCCCGGAAGAAAAACTTGCTTCCTTTTGCTCTGACAATGTTCCCCAACTCTGAGAAGTGTTTTTTCCAGCAGGGCAATGCTCCATGCCACACAGCCAGGCCAGTAAAGGTGTGGATGGAGTACCACCAGATCAGGACCCTGTCATGGCCAGCCCAATTTCGAGACCTGAATCCCATAAAAAACCTCTGAAATGTGATCAAGAGGAAGATGGATGGTCACAAGCCATGAAAAGAAGCCGGGCTGCTTGAATTATTGCACCAGGAGTAGCATAAAGTCACCCAACGGCAATGTGAAAGACTGGTGGAGAGCATGCCAAGACACATGAAAGTTGTGATTTTAAATCAAGGTTATTCCACCAAATATTGATTTCTGAACTCTTCCTAAGTTAAAGCATTAGTATTGTGTAGTTTAAAAATGAATATGAGCTTGTTTTCTTTGCATTATTCGAGATCTGAAGACACTGCATCTTTTTTGCTATTTTGACCAATTGTAATTTTTCTGCAAATAAATGATCTAAATGACAATATTTTTTATTTAAAATTTGGTAGGAATGTTGCCAGTAGGTTATAGAATAGAACAAAAATGTACATTTTACTTTAACATATACCAATAAATAGTAAAACCAGAGAAACTGATAATTTTGAAGTGGTCTCTTAATTTTTTCCGCGGCTGTATATATAAAGATATATATCCCGTATACATTTATTTTTTGGGAAAGAGAGAGACCAGGGTCTGGGGTGGGATGGGGGTCACCATGGGGTGGAGGGTGGGGATAACTGTCCTGTTTCGTGTATGTTTTTGTATTGAAAAATGTTGCAGGGAGCTGAGACGTTCGGCCGGAGGCACTTTCCAGACTGTTGATGAATCACTTGGGACTGCAGCGATGGTACACTAATGTATGTCAAACACATTTGAAAAATGATTTCAAAACATGTATGTGTAAATACTACTATAGATAAAATACAATTTTATAAATCAAATAATAAATGTTTTTAATTAATATTACCAAGGAAAACATTGGTCTGATAACGTCTTAAGATAGCCCTATCCTGATCTATTACTTGTTTTTCCTTTTTCATTGAAAGCACTTTCTGTCCACTAAGTTTATATGTTAGAGAGCGGCACAAATATAGTTGATGAGGTTTGCCTTGTGCAAAGATGTGTGTTTGAGAGCTTACAGCCAAAACACTACAAACCCACCCCAAAATGTTTTGAAGCCAGCTAATGTCCAGACATAAGGAAAACAAAAGCACACAAAAAAATAAAAGTTAAATAATTTTATTGAAAACAGCACTGCATCTTTGTTGGTATCATCTGTTCTACTCAGATTTTTTTGTAATATGAGGCAACAGCCAGCTGACCATGTTTTGTGTACCAATGGGAAGGACTTGCAGGTGGCCAGGTGGGCATCTACCAAGGTAACACTGGAGGTCCATTCAGAAAGGTAGCTTGACCAAAAAGGTGTGCGCAAGTAGTCTACTTTAACCTGGAAAATACGGGGGTCTATCAAGCATTTGGTGCTTGGGGGCTTGTGGGACTTTGTGGGTCATAAACTGTGGGACCTCGGCTACAGCCTGTGAGACCTGCTGAACTTGAGGTTGATGCTGGGGCATCTGCAGTACCTGTGTAGGTATTTGATTAGGGTGTTCTACTGCATGTTCCTTTACCTGTACATGTTTAAAAGGAGGATACATGTTCAAGGCAGGTGGGATATGAGAAAAGACTGGTGAGAAAGAGGATAAATCAGGATTCAAGGAAGGTAAATGGGCAGATGGAGGATCGTTATGTTTAGGGGGCTGATTAGACAGGTTTGACATGACTGAGTCTTGTTTACCTTTCTTGGAAGTACAAGGTTTATCACTAGGTTCAGCGGCTGTGTCAGGGGACATAGTTGAACCTGGTGGCCAAGCTGCTGTGATTAGCAAGGGTGGAGTTTCTGGGACTTGGGAGAGAGCTTGGGAGGCCAAAGGTACAATCTTTGAAGGCTTCTGGTCTGATTGAGTCAGAACCTGCATTGCTGGTTCAACATGCTTCTCAAAACCTTTGGGACTCTGTCCAGGATATCGGTAAGGTGGTTCATCATGTCGAAAGAGAGCAGTTTTTAGAGCAGAAACAAGTGATGACAGCACAGGCTTTGGGTACCTGTATTCAATATGTGCTGGATTGAGCAAATGAGAAGCTTGTGGCATCTGGGGCTGCTTTACATCCTGCAGGACCTGATGTTGAATCTGTGGTGCCTGAGGCTGCTGTTGGGGCATCTGTGGGACCTGCTGAAGCTGGGCCTGCTGTGGAAGCATCTGTAGGACCTTGCCAACTGTCTGGGGGACCTTCGGAACTTGATGCTGCTGTTGGGGCATCTGCAGGACCTGCTGTATTTGATGCTGCTGTGGGATTATCTGTAGGACCTGGCCAACAGTCTGGGGGACCGGCTGAACTTGAGGCTTCTTTGGGGGCATCTGTGGGAACTGGCCAACAGTCTGGGGGACCGGCCGAACTTGATGCTGCTGTGGGATTATCTGTAGGACCTGGCCAACAGTCTGGGGGACAGGCTGAACTTGATGCTGTTGTTGCGGCATCTGCAGGACCTGCTTTGGGGGCATCTGTGGGAACTGGCCAATATGTGCTGGATTGAGCAAATGAGAAGCCTGTGGCATCTGGGGCTGCTTTACATCCTGCAGGACCTGATGTTGAAACTGTTGTGACTGAGGCAGTTTTGGGATGTCTGGGGTTTTACAGTTGCCAGGTGGAGACTGAGGAACCTGTGGGTCAGTTTTAGGACCCTGCTCTACCTGGGGTTGATACATTTCCTGCTGTGGGACCTGGGCTACACCCTGGGGGGCCTGCTGAACTTGGGGGTGCTGGCATACTTGTTTAGTTGGTTGCTGGGGGTATGTGGGGGTTTGAGAGAAACTGGGTTGATATTGGGAGACCTGGGCCTGTTGGACCTGGGTCATAGCTTGAAGGACCTGCAGAAGCTGGACTTGCTGTTGTGGCATCTGTGGGACCTGCTGAACTTGAGGCTGCTGTTGGGGCATCTGTGGGACATGCTGAACTTGAGGCTGCTTTGGGTGCATCTGTGGGACATGCTGAACTTGAGGCTGCTTTGGGTGCATCTGTGGGACATGCTGAACTTGAGGCTGCTTTGGGGGCATCTGTGGGACATGCTGAACTTGAGGCTGCTTTGGGGGCATCTCAGGGACCTGCTGAACTTGAGGCTGCTGTTGGGGCATCTGGGGGACCTGCTGAACTTGAGGCTGCTTTGGGGGCATCTGTGGGATCATCTGGGGGACCTGCTGCACTTGAGGCTGCTTTGGGGGAATCTGGGGGACCTGCTGTATTTGATGCTGCTGTTGGGGCATCTGTGGGATCATCTGGGGGACCTGCTGAACTTGAGGCTGATTTGGGGGCATCTGTGGGACCTGCTGAACTTGAGGCTGCTTTGGGGGCATCTCAGGGATCTGGCCAACAGTCTGTGGGACCCGCTGAACTTGAGGCTCCTTTGGGGGCATCTGTGGGATCATCTGGTGTACCTGCTGCACTTGAGGCTGCTGTGGTGGCATCTGTGGGACCTGCTGAACTTGAGGCATCTGTGGGATTATCTGTAGGACCTGGCCAACAGTCTGTGGGACCCGCTGAACTTGAGGCTTATGTGGGGGCATCTGTGTGACCTGCGTTGGGGGCATCTGTGTGACCTGCTGAATTTGAGGCTTATGTGGGAGCATCTGTGTGACCTGCTGTGTTTGATGCATCTGTGTGACCTGCTGTGGGGGAATCTGGGGGACCTGCTGAACTTGCGGGGGCATCTGTGGGAACTGGCCAAGAGTCTGTGGGACCTGTTGAACTTGAGGCCGCTGTTGGGGCATCTGGGGGACCTGCTGTATTTGATGTTGCTGTGGGGGCATGTGGGGGACCTGCTGAACTTCAGGCTGCTGTTGTGGCATCTGTGGGACATGCTGAACTTCAGGCTGCTTTGGGGGCATCTCAGGGATCTGGCCAACAGTCTGTGGGATCATCTGTGGTATCATCTGGGGGACCTGCTGCACTTGAGGCTGCTTTGGGGGCATCTTGGGGACCTGCTGAACTTGCGGGGGCATCTGTGGGAACTGGCCAACGGTCTGGGGGACCCGCTGAACTTGAGGCTTATGTGGGGGCATCTGTGTGACCTGCGTTGGGGGCATCTGTGTGACCTGCTGAATTTGAGGCTTATGTGGGAGCATCTGTGTGACCTGCTGTGTTTGATGCATCTGTGTGACCTGCTGTGGGGGAATCTGGGGGACCTGCTGAACTTGCGGGGGCATCTGTGGGAACTGGCCAACGGTCTGGGGGACCTTCTGAACTTCAGGCTGCTGTTGGGGCATCTGGGGGACCTGCTGAACTTGAGGCTGCTGTTGGGGCATCTGTGGGACCTGCTGAACTTGAGGCTGCTGTTGGGGCATCTGGGGGACCTGCTGATTTTGAGGCTCCTTTGGGGGCATCTCAGGGATCTGGCCAACAGTCTGTGGGATCATCTGGGGGACCTGCTGTACTTGAGGCTGCTTTGGGATCATCTGGGGGACCTGCTGCACTTGAGGATGCTTTGGGGGCATCTTGGGGACCTGCTGCACTTGAGGATGCTGTTGGGGCATCTGTGGCATCATCTGGGGGACCTGCTGAACTTCAGGCTGCTTTGGGGGCATCTCAGGGATCTGGCCAACAGTCTGTGGGATCATCTGGGGGACCTGCTGGACTTGAGGCTGCTTTGGGATCATCTGGGGGACCTGCTGATTTTGAGGCTCCTTTGGGGGCATCTTGGGGACCTGCTGCACTTGAGGCTGCTGTTGGGGCATCTGTGGCATCATCTGGGGGACCTGCAGATTTTGAGGCTCCTTTGGGGGCATCTCGGGGGCCTGCTGAACTTGAGGCTGCTGTTGGGGCATCTGTGGCATCATCTGGGGGACCTGCTGCACTTGAGGCTGCTGTTCGGGCATCTGGGGGACCTGCTGCACTTGAGGCTGCTGTTGGGGCATCTGGGGGACCTGCTGCACTTGAGGCTGCTGTTGGGGCATCTGGGGGACCTGCTGCACTTGAGGCTGCTGTTGGGGCATCTGGGGGACCTGCTGCACTTGAGGCTGCTTTGGGGGCATCTGGGGGACCTGCTGAACTTGAGGCTGCTGTTGGGGCATCTGAGGGATCATCTGGGGGACCTGCTGCACTTGAGGCTGTGTTGGGGGAATCTGGGGGACCTGCTGAACTTGAGGCATCTGTGGGATTATCTGTAAGACCTGGCCAACAATCTGTGGGACCTGATGAACTTGAGGCTTTTGTGGGGGCATCTGGGGGACCTGATGAACTTGAGGCGGCTTTGGGGGCATCTGGGGGACCTGCTGCACTTGAGGCTGCTTTGGGGGCATCTGGGGGACCTGCTGAACTTGAGGCTGCTGTTGGGGCATCTGTGGTATCATCTGGGGGACCTGCAGATTTTGAGGCTCCTTTGGGGGCATCTCGGGGGCCTGCTGAACTTGAGGCTGCTGTTGGGGCATCTGTGGCATCATCTGGGGGACTTGCTGCACTTGAGGCTGCTTTGGGGGCATCTGGGGGATCTGCTGAACTTGAGGCTGTTTTGGGGGCATCTGGGGGACCTGCTGAACTTGAGGCTGCTTTGGGGGCATCTGGGGGACCTCCTGTATTTGATGCATCTGTGGGAACTGGCCAAGAGTCTGTGGGATCTGCTGTATTTGAGGCTGCTGTGGGGGCATCTGTCGGACCTGCTGAACTTGAGGCATCTGTGGGATTATCTGTAGGACCTGGCCAACAGTCTGTGGGACCTGATGAACTTGAGGCTTATGTGGGGGCATCTGTGTGACCTGCGCTGGGGGCATCTGGGGGGCCTGCTCTGGGATTATCTGTGTGACCTGTCCAAGAGTCTGGGGGACCTGCTGAACTTGAGGTTGATGCTGGGGCATCTGTGGGACCTGCTGAACTTGAGGCTGTTGTGGGACCTGCTGAACTTGAGGCTCTGGGATTATCTGTGTGACCTGCTGAACTTGAGGTTGATGCTGGGGCATCTGTGGGACCTGCTGAACTTGAGGCATCTGGGGGACCTGCTGAACTTGAGGCATCTGGGGGACCTGCTGAACTTGAGGCATCTGGGGGACCTGCTGAACTTGAGGCATCTGGGGGACCTGCTGAACTTGAGGCATCTGGGGGACCTGCTGAACTTGAGGCATCTGGGGGACCTGCTGTGGGGGCATCTGGGGGACCTGCTGTGGGGGCATCTGTGAGACCTGCTGAACTTCTGGCTTCTTTAGGACCTGCAGTTGGATCGATGGAGCCTCAAGTGATTGTGCGGGGATCATGGGGGTTTGAGAGATTCTGGACACAAACTGTGCAACTTGTTGTGGATACTGATGGACCGGTGGGGCAACAGTTTGCAAAACCTGCTGACTCACTGGAAAATGTGGCACTTGGGGCAACTGGGGCAGTTGGTGAGCAGGCTGGGTGGTAGACTGTGGTGATGGGGAAGGCAGAGGATATACAAACTCTTCAGCTGGACAGTACAAAATCATGTCCTTTTCTGCTGACTGGATATTCATGGTGTGGAAGCCATTCTGAAAACAATGAAAGACTTATTTAAGGGGAGAGTCATCTTTCCATCCCTCATGCTCTGAATGATTGCAAATAACACTCATCATACATGAGGCATATATTAATATTGGATGTGGTCATAGTTTTAAAGGGTTTTAAATAAAACTTTACAAGTCACCTTCGATAAATTGCTAAATACTACCATTTTGATTAAGATTTCCTTTCAGTAGCAAACACTACGTACCTCACGACTCATCCCACAGCCGGTGTAAGGTGCTGAAAAAGACACCACTTCTGGAAGAGAGTGGATATCAAACCTGCACCGGACTCGTGCATACTCCAGGGGAAGCCATCTGCCATTCACTAAAATGCACAAAAAGCAAGCTTATAAATCACTTCATGTCTATTGTCTGTTACCTATGCAGGTTAAGCTTTTGTGCTTGGCAAGGACCACCAACATGCCACACGACCCCCAGACTATAGAGCCAAGCTCTCCATTGTTGAAGCCATTTTGGCAACTTGGATCTACTTGCCTATTGCTTAAAGCTCAGTGAATTTTGAATCTGGTTATAACGGGCCAATTTTGCCACTGCAAAGCAATAGGTTTAAACAGTTCATATTTAAAAACACACGCACACAAACTCACCATTTACAGAAAGCTCATCTAGCTTCTCCCCTTTCAACAAAACTTGCATTGAGTGTTCTTTACAAATGATTTGCGGAGGTTCGTGTCTAGGGCAGGTCGCCTGTATGTGTCTTCCAAACCAACGCAGGTTAAGAACATAAGCAGAACCCTACGATTAACAAACCAGTGTTAAAAGCAGGCCAACAGAAACTCCATTACAGCGGATTATTGAAATTTTTACACTTGTAGTGCCCATCAGTTGCAACCAGAGTACAGTCTGTTTATATGCAGTCAGGTGGCCTTCAAAACCAAAAACAACAGGATCAGCATGTGAATATACCTGTGGTCGGACAAAACATCCATCAAAGAGAGATATCAAGAGAACATCCCTGTTTACCATCTTGGCAAAGATGTTACAGTGGGCAGGTAGTTCAAACAGCGAGCGGGGTAAGCCATCCGCTAAAAAACAAGTATAATCATCAACAACTAAAATGGGAGAAACCAATTAATAACGAATGGTGGCTCATTGAAGTGGTTAAGCACTTATAATCTAAATAGTAAACCAGTTTATCGTCTCAATCAATACTCACGAGCAAATACATGGATATTTTCGACATCGTCTGACCCAATCCTCACGATGATTTGATCATCTCCGCACAGAATCTCAGGGTCCTTTGAGCGAGAGTTGTCCAACCGCCACTTTGAAAGGTAATCAGCTTCAGGGCTGGCACTCCGTGGCTGCCTGTAGCTGATCACTTCATCATCCTCAGAATCACGCATGCCTCCTGTTTCATTTGGCAATAATGCGCCAGTGTTTGGCGACTTCTTCACCACATCTTCTACAGATCCAAGGCACTTAGGGAAAACGCCGAGCAAAACAATGAAAAGGCACACAACGACACAATCGCAGCGTTTCCTAATCATTTTGATCGCCAGCTTAAAGCCACATGTGGGTTGTAAAACGGTTTAATGTTCAGACAAGTCACCAAAAAAACCACACCTAACCACCAAAACTGACGCTGGAGAAAACCTCGAGACAGGCCGCACCAGGAAACACTAACAACACTGGGGCAGCTTGGTTAAGTGAAATGCATAATTAACAGGTGTTTGAAATTAATTATCAGACCAATCACGTTTAGTTTTTGAAACGGTGGAAACTCGTGCGCACAAATTTAGATGAGTTGTCCATTATAAACTGTTAAAAATAAGTGTTTTTTTTTTTTTCCTAAGCAACGTTATTAGCATCATTAATATGTAGATGGCCAATTAGGCTACAGCACGTTATAAAATACCTTGTGTGCATGGTAGACCAATTCACTATCTTATTAATATACGTTTCATCAATACATGTTTTAACCGCTGAGTGTCGCTCATCAATAATATCTTTCCACCCATCCACCCGGACAAACTTCTCCCTTTCATGCAACGACTTGTGATTGGTCCGAATTTATTTTATTGCCACCCAGACCTACCAATAGACGAGCTCAGTCGGGTGCGAGAAGCAACGAAGCTCACAGAGCTTTTCTGACTGTGGGAGGGACGTAGAAATTCAGGTATCCTTAGCTGTCCCGGGGAATACACAGCAAATGCCGCAGCAAAGCTTAGACATTTAGCCGGAGCGACTTTGCAGACTGCCGATGAATCTCTGAGGACTAATTATCGTCTGCAGTAGAAATAGCTTCACTTGCCAGACCTCCTTAATGTAACCAATGCTAGTAGTGCTATATGGAGAACGTTTATAAAGATTCACAATAACGGACTAAGTTGGTGTGGTTTTTGTGATTTCAGTGCATCAGACGTCAATGAAAAATGGATGAAGGAGAAATATGGGGATGAGGGGAATTGCCTGATCTGAGCAGCGCGAGAAGCCACAGAAATACACCTGCCAGATAAGGAAACCATTTGCGAATTTGAGAAGCGCAGCAGTATGGCCTTAATTTAAATAGCCTAATTGTTTCAGTCCACACTTCACTGATCAAGTAACCGACTAAACAGTTTTTTTTTTTTTTAATCGGGAGGCTTGTCGCCGTTGATTTGGCTTTTTCAGATAAACAGAATAGTAGGCTATAGGCTAACGATCTGACGACAGATGAACTTGACGGTCTGGTCATGGGACGCGCAAGGACTTAGAAAAAGTAAGTCCTTGGGATGGGTGGGGTTTCAATGCAGCAAATGCCAGAGCTGGGCGGGGAGGGGAGGCGAGCAGGGATAGTGGTACTGATGCAAGGGATGTAGCTCTGAGCTGACTTTGTGGGGCGGATTTTTTATTTTGGAAATCGAGACTCGTACGTAAAAGAACGCCTAAGCAGGTAATGATTTCTAAGGCACTTTTTAAATATGTTGTCAATGCAGTAGGCTAGCCAATCTTAGGGAATTAAAATCAGAGAAACAGTTAGCCTATGTTGCGTTAACGGAAACCTGACGTCCTCCAAACGTTGAATCGATAATGAACAATAACGTTCACGTTAGTGCATCCCTCAAGCACATAGCGATAAGCCGAAATAAGGCTGTTCAATCTTATTTGTCGGTGTGCCAGACAAACATTGCCGGTGCAGTTAACTGTTCAGATTCTCACAGGCCATCTTCACGAGCAGGCATGTGCCGCAGCGGCAGTCGATCTTTATTTGAACTGCTGTGTTGGATTAAATGATATCAGGTTAACATTGTAGCCTACTACAGTAGCAAAAGTGCTACTTCGTTGAAAATCACTGTGAAATCCACAAACCTGCTACTACTTATACAACGACCATAACTTGATGTCATTAAATTGTAGGCTACCCTGTAGGCTAAGTCATGAGATCTACATTATAATGTAACTTCACCATGGAGTTATTTTCGTCTTCTCATTCAAGTTTGCTGTTATAATGTAATGAGCAAAATCTCAAAGCGTATTTCTCAAAGCGTTATTATGGAAGAGAAACCATCACGTTATTTTTCCATGCCACCCATTATAAATAAATGATGACTAAGAGAAACTGAATATTTACGATCCTCCATATTGGCTCTTTTCTGGATTCTGCATGGTCACCAGTGTGTGCAGCCTAGCGATATCACCTAGCCGGTACAATATAAAGTGATTTCTTTCTCCCCCCCCTCTCTCTCTCTCTCTCTCTCTCTCTCTCTCTCGCAGTGAGTATGTTAAAGGCCCTTGCTGGAATATGCTTCCTCCATCTCACCACGATTGTCCTCCTCTTCATTGCCGTCATTGACGATGTAAGGTGCCTTTTGTGTAGCGTGAGAAGTGACACCTCTATGTCCTTTGTGTTTGGCTCTGATTTTTTTTTTTAAATTATACAGCTAAATGCATGCTCACAAGCCAGACATAAGTCAATATCAATACCTGGTTCACTTATTCATACCTTTACTTGTTTGTTTAGTCCATGGCCAGTGCATTTGCTAAATTTAGTTTGGCATGATGACAAATACTTAAGACCTCATACAAAAGGTCACCATTATATGACATCAGTCACTGAATGGGAGCTAGATCTTAAAGAACATATAGAGTGGAATGTGGCAATAACAAGTGATGGCTTTCCTTACACTGTAAGCCCATTCAAATAAGTTAATACATTGTATTGTATTGTATTGTATTGTATTGTATTGTATTGTATTGTATTGTATTGTATTGTATTGTATTGTATTGTATTGTATTGTATTGTATTATTGTATTGTATTGTATTGTACTGTCATGTACTGAAGTGACACACTCAAAGGGCCGGTAGATTATAAAGATAAGGAGTAAGGAATAACAGAAAATGAAAACATAATTTAAGTGTAAGCACTGCACTTAGTTGTATCGTATTGTACTGTATTGCACATATTGCATGGCATTGTGGCATTGTATGAGCTGTGTTTTGTGATGCGCAGGCATGGTGGTTCACAAACAGCCTGTACTCGGACATATGGGGGCGCTGGGTGATGGAGTTTGATGATGAGGTCTGGGTCTACACAGATCTGCCTAGCTCATATCGGAGAGGTAAGAAACTACTCTGAGGGCAAGTCTCCATATGTGTTTATGAATCGCTAGGTGGAATGAAAGAAAGTGTAGAGGGATAGCTTTTTGTGTCCATTCATCTCCTTATGCCTTAACTTTATGAGTAGTCTCTTTCTGTCCGGTCTGTCCTTCTGTTTGTCCTTCTGTCTGTTTGTCTGTCTGTCCTTAGACTTTGACATGAACTCTTTGGTCCCTCTTGTGTCCCTCCACAGACTATGACATGAACTCTATGGTCCCTCTTGTGTCCCTCCACAGACTATGACATGAACGCTAAGGTCCCTCTTGTGTCCCTCCATAGACTATAACATGAACTCTATGGTCCCTCGTGTGTCCCTCCATAGACTATGACATTAACTGTTTTGGTCCCTCTTGTGTCCCTCCATAGACTATGACATTACTTCTATGGTCCCTCTTGTGTCCCTCCATAGACTATGACCTTACTTCTATGGTTCCTCTTGTGTCTCCTTGATAGACTACCTAGGTGCGGTGCAGGCGTTTGCCATACTGGCCTGCATGTTCGTGGTCTTCTCCTTGTTCGCCTTCATCTACCAGATCTTCATGCTGGGCAAAGGGGAGAGGTTCACACTCACCGGGGTGCTTCAGCTCGTCGCCTGTGAGTACGCACACCAGGGGCTCGCAGAATGCATATACTATATTTATTGTATATATAGACACTATACCAGAATACATATACAGTACTATACTTATATTCATACACTATACCAGAATGCATACACTATTTATATACATACACACTTTACGAGGGGCTTGCAGAATGGATATGCTATATTTATATAATATATCTGAATGGATATACTATATTTTTATAGAGATTGATCATTCCAGTTATGCTCTGACTGTGATATGAAATGCAGTGAAATTACACAAAGGGACTAAAATGTATTTTAAGGACACTTTGGGAAGAGCCAAGGCACTTCATATAAACTGGCTTTTTTTGCAGTGTTTGGGTTAGCATTTAAGGGGGAACGCTAAAATAATCCACAATTTAGTTGGTGCAGAGGGTTTGTCTTTACAAAAGTGCCAGTCCACGCTCACTACGTTCATTTAATCATACGCCATGTAATATGGCATGTAATAAAATTAGTTAAAATAGGATGAAGGCAAATATGAATATGGGTACGCGCATACAATCCTAACATTTGTTAGAAGACTTAAATAGACTTAAAAAGTCAAGCCTGCCTTTCTCCCTCAATCTCCCTGTCAATCTCTCTCTCTCTTTCTTTCTCTTTCTGACTTACACTCACACACACAAACACATACAACTGTAAAACAAAAAATAGGATGACGGCAGATGTAAATATGATTTGATTAAAGAAAAATACTTAGAGACTTCAAAAATCAAGACCACCTCTCTCCCTCAATCTCCCTGTCCCTCACTCTCTCTCTCTCTCTCTCTCTCTCTCTCTCTCTCTCTCCCTCTCTCCTTTCTCCTCAGGCTTCTGTCTAATGGTGGCCCTCGCTGTCTACACGGACCACTTCCACAGAGGGGAGAAAGAGGGCTGGTATGGCTACTCCTACATCCTGGCCTGGCTGGCCTGGCTCCTGTCCCTGCTCACCGGCGTGCTCTACATCATACTGAAGAAGAAGATGGAGTAGAAAACACACACACACACACACACACACACACACACACACACACACACACACACGTCCACACACATACATACAGAAGCAGCTGACGCTGGTATAGATTGGGGCCAGCCAGGTCATGGCCAAAATGCAGGCCAGATCAGTGCTAAATGCAGGCCAGATCGGGGCCATATAGAGGCCAAATCTGTTCCAGAATCAGCTGCATTCTGGGAAATGGAGGGAGGGGCTCGGGAGTCTTCAGGTCCTTTTAAAAGACATCTCAGCTGTCACCTCACACCTACACACCTCTGATAGACCAATCATGCTCTCCTTCTTCTCTGTGGTCCACATGGTCGCCCTGCCCTAGCTCTGTGACACTGCCTGAGCTCACCGCTGGCATTCCTGACTAGCTGCTACTAGCTAACACACCTGATTCAGCTCATCAAAGAACATGATAGCTACACCGGCTGTGATTAAGTGCGCTCAAAGCAGGGATACATAGAATATATGCAGGGTGGGGGGAGGGGGGAGCATCTTAACATCTCTCCCTCTCTATCTGTGTCAGTACTCTACATGCACCATCTTAGACGTAGTCCTGTCTGTTAACTCAAATGTCACAAATGTGCCGTCATCTTGAACACTTAGTTCTTTATTCTCTTACCACCCCCACCCCCCTACCACCCCCACCCCCCTACCTCCCCCGCCTCTACACACACAAATCAGTAAGGGGTTGGATGGAATTACAAGACCAAGGCTGGGTCTGTGAGGAAATTCATTTAGCCTAAATAAGTTATTTTGAAATGTTTGTGAGGTGCTAGCTTTGCTCAAATGTTCACTGCTTTGCACAGCTGGATTTATTATTTAATTGCATTATTTATGTACTGTATATATTTATTCATTTTTGAAAACAGAGGTGGGAAATCTGTGCTTGGAAAGTAAAGCCCTTTCTCCAGCAATCACATTGTGCCTAGCAACCAGCACAATTAGGATAGATATGGTGTGTACTTTCACACCTCTGTTTAGAGCTTACAGATATCAATTAGTGATGGTGAGAATGGGGCACCTTTTGGCACTAGAACTAGAACCCTTTAGCACTAGAACTAGAACCTTTTGGCACTAGAACTAGACGTTTGTGTTTTCTGCACAGCTATTAGAGACTCAGAGGAAAGGGCATTGGCACTGTTAGGTATAGAGAGGGGACAGAATAAGGCGGTGAGATGTTAAAAAAAGACAGAAATATGTAGTTATATGTAAGTATGGTATATAAAGACAGAGTAATGTATAAAGACAGAGAGATATATATGCACACACGTTGTCATTATGTAAATGTAAAGCGGACCTTACGTTACGTGTACTAGCTCAGAGCTTTGTTCAGGTGAAGTCAACTTGCCAAATTGAAGTCAAATTTGTGCTCTTCCCACAAGTTCACATTCACCAGTGCAGTGTAAATGCTAGGTGTGTCAGCATTAAGAGGACCAGAATCATTGTGTCACTGTTAATTATTTTCATTTTGCAATTTTATATCATAAATACTTTGTTTACAAACATTTTTGCTGTTATTTTTTGAAATATATCAATAATACCGCTGCTGGATGAGATGTTTATAAAGCAGGTTCAGGGTGTCATCCAAATGGAGTGTGTATCTGTCCCTGAGCTGATCAATGATCAATCATGTGATTAGAAGGTCTTGCTGCTCTGAAAGATCATACATCAAAAGGTACACTTTTTGGGGATTATATCAAAAGACAGGTGGGCTATGCTTTTGTGTAATGGAGGAAGCTTTAACTGGCGTCTGAGATGAGCTCCAAGTGAAATGCTTGAGTTGAGTAGATGATTATACATCAAAGAGTTTGCCAATTCTAGTTCAGCATTACCATTAGCCAAAAAGTTCCATCATCTGGGATTTTAACTTTTTGGTTAATGTAAGGTTATCAAATCTACCCCCCCTGACATAATGTAGATAGTGTATAAGGAAAACGCTCTCCCCTGGTGGCTTTCCAGAACCACTTTGGATAGCACAAATCTAGATTCCCCACCTGCAGTTAAGTGATGTACTATTCTGCCGAGTTTCTGTCCTGCAGTAGGGGACTTGTGTAGTCCAAGGTTGGACGCAAAACTAGTGAAGAAATGTTTCATTACCTCTGTCACACAGAATGTGTGGATTCATAATGGATTTCAGTCTCAACTCAATAAACCAACAAATAAAACAAGACTTGGCAGTAATGATTTGTTTTCTGTTTATTTGCTTTTATATTTACATCTTACATTTATATAATCATATACTTCAGAAATCAAACATCAAATAAATAGATAATCTCTGCAGCCTCACAGCTCAGTGACAGCAGGCTGCGCTTTAGGACGTAAATGAACACTTGTGCAGGAGCTCTCAAGATGGTGGGCCTCCACTATAAACAGACAAAATCATCCAGGGCGGCCATCTTGTGCAAAAACACATGATCGAACCACAGATGACATTTCAGCTTTGACTGACAAACAAGGAATGCGTGTTGAAGTTGCATCCATAATGAACTTAGAATTTTTTCTTTAATGGACATTCCAGAAACAAAAAGAAATTTAAGTTTTCTATCTGCACCAGGCAGAGAGGGTGGAATGTTCCATTGACCATGATTTTGTAGGGGGACTGGGGTGGGGGTGCAGCTGAAATGGGTTAAACTAAATGCCCTGGCCAGAGGGGGTGATTCTCTCCTGCACCACCAAATGGAGAAGGTGATTCTCTTCAGCTGAGAGAAGAGGCCTGCGAGGGAGAAAAGAGAAAGAGAGAAAGAGAAAGGGGATTCACAAAAGAAAAGGGGACAAAGACAGAAACGAGGGAATAGAGGAGACCAGACACAAGAAAGGGGTGAGTAAGGGGAGATGAGGTAAATGACAAATTAAGAAGAAATTAATTATTCAAATTTGAAGGAAAAAAGAGAAAAGAAACAGATGTTGAGAAGGGAGAATGCCTCACTAGTCAAAGAGAACTAAATACATAAAACAAAAATCACAGTTAACATTATCATGAGAACTAAACAAACGAAGAAAAAAAAAGGGCACAAAGCAACAAATATGAGTCATGAATATGAATTTGGGAGACGTACCACAACTCAATCTGCAGAGATTTGAGGGACTCTGTGTCTTTCTCTTGACAGGCCATCTAAAAACACAAAAACTCACAAACTCACTCTCAGTTCAACCTACATTTATTCATTTTGAAAAGGCTTTCACATTTACATTTGTCCGTTTTGGAAATGCTTTTACGATTACATCCATTAATCTGGCAGAAGCTCTTACCTTAAAATTTACATTTATGCATGTCGGTAGAAGCTTTTACTCTCAAATTTACGTGATTTATTCAGCCCCTAAAGCAACTTACAAATGAGACTGAATATAATTTGCTGGGTGAAGAACTTTACGTCAACACTAAATACTCCAGTTCCCTAAAGCATCAGATACGAGTGCAAAGGCACCCAGAACTAAAAGTGCTGTGAAGACCAACAGGCTAACAAGTGTTGAAGCCAGTTCTAATAGTCAAGACTGACACAAAAAAATCGATAGCAGATTCATTCATTCATTTATTCATCCATCCATCCATCCATTCATTCATATATCCATCCATCCATCCATCCATTCATTCATATATCCATCCATTCATTCATATGTCCATCCATTCATTCATATATCCATCCATCCATCCATCCATCCATTCATTCATATGTCCATCCATTCATTCATATATCCATCCATCCATCCATCCATCCATCCATTCATCCATCCATCCATTCATCCATCCATCCATTAATTAATTCATTCATTCATTCATTCATATATCCATCCATCCATCCATCCATCCATCCATCCATTCATTCAGTCATTAATTCTTAGTACCTAGCTTTGTTAGGGAGAAATAGCTAAATGGTAAACACAGCACACGAAAAAAATAGAAACACTTCAAAACATCCAAATGCAATTCAGACCTCATGTCTTTTAAAATGTGTTGTGGTTCACTGGACGTGAAAATGGAAGCCACTTTGGATAATCGAGCATGCCTTCACGTTTCACATGCATGCACATCATAATGGTGCCACGGCAACAGTAACCTGGGCACTTACCACAACAGACTGAAGAAGCAGGAAGATGTTCTCTGCGAGGAAGGTCACTGAGGAGAGACACAGACCAACAAGAGACGATTAAGTCAAAAGCTGTGGCAGCCATTTGTGTTTTTTTCTGACCTGGAGAACTAAGCCGTTGGTAAATGTCAGGGAAAAAAAACATCTCTCCCCGGGAGGAAACGCTTCACAAACAAACGGCCCTGTAGGACTGCGATGCCACTGCCGACATTCACGGTCATCTGAAGTGTAACCGTCACGCTCAGAAGAAGTGAATGGAGAAAAGGGCAAACTGCGATCATCACCCTCACATGCCAACACAACCTTCCCATCATTTCTCCTGGTTAGGCCACTCTTAACATAATAAAACCCTCATAATCCCCCACACACTCCCTCTGTGACAGAGCATCTTCTGGCCCACTATTTCAACCTGTCATCTCCAGACTGTGAGCTCAGATTTCAATCAGATTTACTGGGCAAGTATGTTTACATGCACGGACGCACGCACACACGCACACAGAAACGCACGCACCACACACAGACACACACAAAGAATTTGGTTTTAGCAGTTGGTGACGTTCAAGCAATACAGATAATATACAGATAATGTACATATTTTTTACAGACAATATACCAGCAATATACAGATCATATAAAAGACAAACAACACACGTAAAGTGCAAGTGACTATCTGAAGAAACAAGAGTAGCTCTGGCATAGCAGATGATATTGGTCAGGTATTTACGAGGGTGAGGAAGGAACCTGCTCTTGTGTCTGGCAGTTCTGTATACGGGTTCTGTAGCATCTGCTGCAGGGGTGAGGATTTGAAAAAGGTTGTATCCAGGCTGTAATGATTTTCCCTGCCTATTTCCTGTCTGTTGAAGAGCGCAGGTCCTGTTTCCTGTCTGTTGAAGTGCACAGGTCCTGTTTCCTGTCTGTTGAAGATCACAGGTCCTGGAGGGAGGGCAGGGGATCACCAGCCATGTTTCTGCTGCCCTTACTGTTCACTGCAGTCTGTTCCCATCCTGTCTTGTGTTTGCGCTGAACCATAGCGCAGTGCCCAGACCACATCAGGCTCTTCAAGACTATCATCCCCCCCCGACTTAACTCCTCCCAGACCTCATGATTTTGATAACCCTCACAATTTCATAAAACCTCAGCGACACCCCCCATCTGAAGCAGAGGAGCCCCTAAGCAACATTTGAGACAACTCAGAACTAGTTTCTTTGGCCCCACTTGAGGCAACCCAGTTCCGACTTAAAACCTTTCCAAATGTAAAT
Organism: Sprattus sprattus; assembly: GCF_963457725.1. Taxonomy (NCBI): domain Eukaryota; kingdom Metazoa; phylum Chordata; class Actinopteri; order Clupeiformes; family Clupeidae; genus Sprattus; species Sprattus sprattus. The sequence goes on from NC_137920.1 coordinate 24,063,494, forward strand.
AAAGCAATGCCACAATTTAGGACCCAGGTTCTTTCAGGCACAAGTTGTCTTCAGACTCTTGTCACGTAGTACCAGTCATGTTAAGGCCCCACAAGACTATCATCTCCCCGACTCAAGTCCACACTGAACTCCCTCCCTCCCTCCCCATTGGACACAAAGGTGGGCTCACCTTGGCTGTGCGAGTCGAAGGACTCCCAGGCGTACCTCTCTAGCGTCTGGGCGTGCTCAGGAAGCAACTTCTGAGGCGGGGGCTGAGGAGAGCCAATCAGAAGACAGAGATTATTCATATTTTTGGCATCATCACCACCATAATCATCATCATCATCATAATCGCTTATGTGCAGTCACTTCCAATGGAGGACCCATTACAATCATAGCATGTATAATGGAGAGTGTGCAGTGGATATTCTACAGCTGTACTATGACACAATGTGGGAACCGGCTGATCAATCAGACAAGGTCAATAAAGGATACGTTTGATGATTAAATGGCCATACAAACTCCATTTACGTTACTGCTATTCTGAGAAGTAGTTTGTTGAAGCTATTTATTTATTTGGTTTGTTTGTTTGTTTGTTTGTGTTGAGGAAGACCCACCTCTAATAGCATGAGCAGGAGCACCCTGGAGATCTCACACTTGGCCATGAGGTCCATAAACGCCCCTGAGAAACACAAATAAGCCTTTAACACACTAGCAGTAAAACATCATCAATCACTATTTAATTCAGTTATTTTAAATTCTCATTAAGCTTAAGAGATAAATATGAATTCACTTGAGTTAAAAGTGTCTGTGAAGATATTTTTCTTTTTACAATATGTTTGCCCTTTCCGAGGTTTCAGACCTGTGACAAAAACAAAATGTGTGTTGGCCCTGGGGGCATGAACTGCCTACATCAAAAGCTACATCACCATGACTCCTCTGCGTTCGGGGAAGTGAGCATCAGTAGAGCAATCAGCCAGATAAGACAGATCTCTGCTACACACCGACTTCCTCTAAGGTAGAGGTCTGTGTGTCTCCAGCTAGACAAGAACTAGACAGGAATGACTATGAATGACTACGCTATCTCTACAGCAGACATCTGCGCGTCTCCAGCTAGATAGGAACTACTACGTAAACATTTTATCTACAGCAGACATTGGTATGTCTTTAGCTAGACAGGAACTATGAGAGATTTGTGTGAAGCCACTAATAGACAAGCGTTTGAATGGTTCTGGTTGAGGTCGTCGTCAGACAGATCCAAGACACTGCACTCAGGACAGTCATAACTTGCTCAGTCAGTCATATCAGATCAGTCATGGCCATCCCAATTGTTACGTGGATATAACGTAACACTTGTGGGTGTGAAAAGTGCTGTACAGGTCCTTTGTGGATAGTTTTTGGGCTGGGGTGGTTGCGGGTGAGATCATTTGAGCCGTACCGACGGGGGTGTTTGTGCCGGGCAGGAGTAGTCCCCTCTCCTGACAGGTGAGCTGCATCTCCGACAGCACGGCCAGCGCGCCATCATAGTCACCTGTCAATCAAAATAATACCGCACATATACATACAAGTGTATTAGTTTATGAAATTACACTGAGGGATAAATAATCGTTTCATTAAAGACACACCCAAGTCACATCCTATTCACAGACCCCTTTTACTTGGACACCACGGAAATGGGACGACAAACCATGGCACGCTTATGTCTCTTGTCTGTCCCAAGAAAGTTTACAGAGGCCAAGCCTCTTTTATTTTGTCCTCTGATTGGGTGCCATAATAGTCTTCACCAAATAGTAATGTGAAATCTGTTGTCCAACAGTGTAAAATCCCTTGAAGACCTTCGCCAGTCTGCCATCCTGGTGAATAAATGTATCTATATTGTGTATTTGTGACCACCGGTACTTACGAGTGAGGATCTTGCAGGCGGACATCTCCCACTGTGACAGCAGGGACTCAATGGGCATCTGTGTCTGCAGCTCTGCCGCTCGCTGGAAGTGGACTATCGCCTCGCCTGGTCGGTTCATCTCCTGAGGGGCGAATAGTGAGTGAGTGAGTGAGTGAGTGAGTGTGTGTGTGTGTGTGTGTGGGAGAGGACGGATTTGAGAACATTTTGCGTGAGTATGGGTGGGTGGGTGCATAGGGATGTAGGACAGTGAATAGAAGTGGGAATTGATGAACACACTGATGAATGAATATAACTTTCCATGTATAATTTACAAAAAGAACATCCGCTTCCAGCTCCTCTACTAAAAACTATATAGAGACTGTTCCACTTGGCCCTCCATCCATCCATCCATCCATCCATCCATCCATCCATCCATCCATCCATTCATTCATTTACTGCCGGGTTTCAGACAGATAAGAGCGTTGTTGTGAATCGGAATGTCCATTCTACTGTTTCTAAGTTCCTCTACAGAAAACCTATATGGTACAGTGCATCGCTGAATTGTTACCTTGAGAGCATTACCCAACTCCAGACACAAACTAGCGGCCATGACCGGCTGGTTCATCTCGATGTACACCTACAGGACAGGAGATTTAAAAAAAAAAAAAAACATCACACCAGGCATCACCAAACATCCCTCACGTTCTCAAAAGTCTCAAGTCAGCAAACCTAACGAGAGAAAACTTAGAGTTTAAGAGTGCTTCATAGTCACACCAGTAATGAGAGCGCTCTACAATTTCAGAATAAATTAGGCATGTTATTGTTGCTTGCATTGCTATTTTTGGTTATGTGAACTAAATCAACCATACTCAGCCACCCCTTCCAGCAAAATCAACTGGCATCATCCTGACAATACCCCCCTCCGCCCAAAAAAAAGCGTAATATTACCTCAAATGTTTCAGACAATCAGGTAATACAGAACGGACGCTGTATTTGGTACCTTTATGGCAAAGCTGTAGCAGTTGAGTGCGGCCTGCAGGTGCTCGTCGAAGCCTGGGGCCTGGAGTGCCCTGTTCTCCCGCTCGGAGAGCAGGAAGAGGCGGGCGGCGTCGGTCAGCGCCAGGGCCTCTCCCGGAGCATTGAACAGGGTCTGCTCGCACCTACACAAAGGCGGTGGTTGAATGCAAGGCACCTCACCTCTGGTAAGTATGGGTCTTCAGAAATCAGGAGTTGCGGTTAATGGCAGCGATTGGCAAGGAAGCAGCGCAGAGAGAGGATGCACATGCGAGATCCTCCCAGTGATTGAGAGAGAGAGTGTGTGTGTGTGTGTGTGTGTCTGCGTGTGTGCGTGTTTTCGCATTCACAGATGCATGCATGCATGTAAGTGTGTGTGTACATGTATATACATATGGACAAATGTACATATGTAACTGCATGTGTGTGTATTTGAAAGGAGATAAAAAGCATGCACTGCATAGACTGGGACATGAAATATGCATGCAAAATGTTTTCCGTGTGAGGGCAAACATCTACAGGAAAACACTTTTGCTTTCTATGTGAAACAATTATCCCCATACACCCTTGCTAGAAAGCAAAGAGAAGACTGTGCCATCACCGAGACCAGGGTAGGGTCCCATGGATGATAGAAATGCTCTTGATTAGCAGGTTAGCAAAGTGTGTAAGCATACACAGAAACCCAGTTGCTGCAGTTATGTGTGTAACTGTAAATTACTTGGTGGTCAAAGGGTAACTTACCGAGCCATAGCCAGGTTACAGAACGCTGCATACTGAAGACAGTCCTGCTGTTTCAACTCTTTGGCTAGCTGACCTGGAAAGGAAACCAGAGTAGAAATGATGAATGGAAATTCTATGGGATAGGCGCAAAGTAAACATTCTCGAAATAACTTGAAATAACTTGAAGGTCCCTGCTACGAAAATGTGCAACAATCAAAATAAAATAGTTCATTAAACGTTTCCACCGATGAACGAAAGCAGTTGAGAAATACCCCATCTGCAGATGATGAAGGCTGTGCTTTGTCTGTCTTGAAAATGTTGCTGTCACTTACCAAATTGCTCGCTGGCTTCAGCGACATTGGGTTTCCGAAGGAATCGCCTTCAACGAAAGAGAACACGGTAATTTGCTTAATTAATCCGCTTTAAACTGTCATTTAATAGCCATCATTAAAACGATGCTGTCAATTCAGTGTATGGTAAAGCATTCTAATCGAACATCAAAGCTAACTAGCTAGCATGGCAGGTTAAAAACAAACGCAACTCTGCGTAAAACTAGGCCGATACGCGGCTGCTTTGTGGCTAAAACGGCTTTATTTGGTATGCCAACATTCCCCCTATATATTTTTTTTAATTATTGCTTATAAAATCTTAGTTATGCTTCATGTTATGCTATAACTCATTATATCGATGCTACTGCTAGGTTAGCTCTCCTACTAGCCTAACCAGCGAGCTAGTTATTAGACAATTTCTCGTGTTTCTGGAGTGAAATATATATTTACAATTTTAGCTCATGTTTAGCGAACGAAAGCATTAACTGTTAACCCGATACGAAGAAGAAAGGCCTTACTTTTTCAGTTTATTTGACACTGCTCGATAGCGCGTCAGGAAGTCTCCTTCGGCTGCCATGATTAATGACAACACAAAAAACGTGCAGACATGTCATACTAAACCTTCCCATTCTATTGGACAATTTCTTTCTTTGCACACTGGAGGCGGGACTGTGAAACTTCGCTTGCCATGTCATATCAAACAATGGATAGACGGCATTAAAGGATTCCTCGCCACCCCCGATTGTCAATATGAAGATGGTGTAATCAATCCAAGACAGACAAAGAGTTGATGTAATTTATTAGCAACTGGCACCTTGAAACCACAGGTATGAAATTACACATTTCACTTCACAGTATAAAAGCAGAGATAACAATGTAGTACATACAATGACAACAGACCGAAAGGTTAATAAGATATTCTAAATATTTTACAATAGAAACAGACTGACTAGGTTACAGTGATTTATCACAGATTCGCATAGACTGATTCAAAGATCCCATCCTCTGCTGAAGCAGTTTCATCCTGAAAAGAACCAAAAGACAACATCAGTCATCATGTCAAATACATTTGTGCACAGACATTAATGAAGTAGGGTGCTAGCCATAGTAGCATATTGATCACACCAAAGGACAGTTTGTGAGACCTGTTTTAGACTATTCCTATCCCCAACACAACAGCTACTAATAGTTTTAAAAAATTGACGGGTGTCAGGTGTGACGGGGGAAGGAATCTAGCAACAAGGGACGCTGAAAGAGTCTAGGCTGAATACGGAAGGCGGCTTCCTAGAGATTTTAGATGCTGAGAATTTTCAGGAGACCCAAACAATTCTACCTTTGCCTTTGAACAGAGGTTAACCCCATTCTAATTCTGTATGTTTTGTCTGTGACTAACCTTTTTCTTTGACCCTCTCTTGCTCTTTTTCTTTGATTGTGTCCTGCTGTTTGACGCTGATGGATCCAACACATCATAAATCGATGCCGGGCGAGACTCCAGGGCCTAACAGAGAGAGTGAGAAAGAGAAAGAGAGAGAGAGAGAGAGTAAGAGAGAGAGAGAGTAAGGGAGTAAGAGAGAGAGAGAGAGAGAGAGAGAGAGACAAAGAGAGACAGAGAGAAGAGGAGAAGCTCAAGGTAAGTCATAGCAGAAATAACACAAAGGCAATACTATTCTATCGCAGATCGTTCCTGCTTGGCACATTTGGGGGGAAAAAAGACAGAACGACTGTCAAATTGATTTATATATACAGTAGATAGATGAATAGATAGATAGATAGATAGATAGGGACATACAAGCAGAAAGACAGAAAGACAAACAGATACAACATAAAGAAAGCTTAGTTAGGAGGATAGAGAGACAGACAGACAGACAGGCAGGCAGGCAGACAAGCAAACAGACAGACAGACAAAGCGAAAGACAGTCAGAAAGACAGACAGATACAACGTTTCACTTTTTCTGATAAGAAAGCTGAGTTAAGAAGACACACAGGTAGACAGACAGATATACAGGCAGAAAGACAGACAGATAGGTAGAAAGACAAACATACAGACAGGCAAGTAAATAAATAGAGACAGACATGAGTCTTTCTAAGCTTAGCTATGAAGAAAGGTCGACAGTCAGATATCACCCACCGTGTACACAGAGTTGTCAGCGGCCTCCTCCTCATCATTTCCCTCCTGGCCCCCAGGGTCTCCTCCCTGACTGGCTCTCCCTGTGACCACCCTCATGCTTCGGTCACCCTGGTCTCCATGAGCAGCCTGGCTCTAAAAGCAAAACAAAAGATGGTCAAACTAAACCTAAACAACACAAGGTCACACCAAACCTAAACTAAACAAAACAAAGCAAAAAACAAATCAAACAAAGCTCAGCTGGTGGAGCAAGGTGCCAAATGACGACAGGGTCATGGGTTTGTTAACTTGGTAGCACACTGAGTGATATAAATGTGTATCTGTAATAATACTGTAACTGTCACTTTGGATAATGCTAACTTAGGCATGCTAATGTATACATTTTCTGACTTGTGTGACTCAGTCACACACACATACACACAGACGCACGCATGCATACAGAAATACATACACACATTCACACACACACACACACACACACACACACACACACACACACACACACACACACACACACACACACAAGCTATAGAAGCTATAGAAGCTATAGATTAAAACCTGAGGGAGCTACCGAATCAAACCATTTGGCTATCTCTCATCGGAAGCAATAAAGGACTAAAAAAAAAAACTGTCGGCTCCTGTAAATGTCCTAACTATTCAGCCTGAGTGATGAATGCACGCATGCAGTATTCATGCAGAACTACAATAATGTCTCAGGGACACTTTGCAGCTCTGGAACGGGTGAACCAAATTCGGGTAAGTTGCATGTACCTGCGAGTTCACTTCTGCGTGTTGTACGACGTGCATCTTACTCAACCTATGCTCAGGAGGTTGGCAATTGTTGTAAGCTGTCATGTGTTATTCTGTCACGACTGACTCAGAAGAGACATTGGTGTATAGCGCTAAATAGGTAAAAAAAAAAAAACAGAAGTTCACTCATCTTTATCTTTGTGTGAGTAGGCTTTGCGTCGCTTCGAGTTCAAGGGGTTATTTTAAGGATTTATATATTTTTTTCTTTGTGCAGAGCGTTGTACTCTTATGTGTAGCCTAGAGGTCTGTTGGTAAGGGCACCACCTTTGACGCAAGGGCGCATAGAATTCAAGGCAACACATCGTCCTTAACTCTTTATTTATCACGTGTAACAATGACAATAACAATGGCAATAAAGGCTTTTCTTTTCCATTCTATAAAAAAATGTCTTGCAAAATGATGGAGATAACTGGCGCTGATGTGTAGATTAGACTCGCTCTGCTTTTTTGTAAGAGACGATTGACACCAGTGCAGAGGGAACAGCAAGCCCATAGGAGGCTGTGCAAACCTTAACATATCTGTGCATTACCAGGTCTGCTTGTTATGGAAAGTATGCCATAGCATTCCAACCAGGTCAAGCTTCAGAGGGTTAGCTTCAGCCAGTTTTCCATAGGCTGTTTCGTGCACCATCGTGGCCAATCATGCACCAGTGTGGCCAATCGTGCACCAGCGTGGCCAATCACACACCAGTTTGGCCAATCACGCACCAATGTGGCCAATCGTGCACCAGCATGGCCAATCACACACCAGCGTGGCCAATCATGCACCAGTGTGGCCAATCACGCACCAGCGTGGCCAATCACACACCAGTGTGGCCAATCATGCGCCAGCTTGGCCAATTGTTGTAGGTTTTTTGGTTATGGTTTTTGGTCATGATATCATAGATTATTACCGCTCATCAGTCAGCACAAAGCCTACCTTGCATATGTAAGCAGATCCTAGAGTGCTGAAGATGACAAGTAGCACAGTCACAATGGCCACAGGGGCGACGACCTCATCCCCTAGACCGTTGTCCGTCTCTTCAAAGCCCTTGTCTGAGAGAGAGAGAGAGAGAGAGAGAGAGAGACAGACAGAGAGAGAGAGAGGGAGAGAGAGAGAGAGAGACTTGTTTATATCCTATGTTATCGACCTACCTTCCATAGCCAAGAAAACTTCAGTCTTCAGACAGATATGTTTTGAAAGTGAATGTTGGTCAGAGTTTATATCACTATCACTAAAGTGAATGTTTCAGAGGCAGTGAGAGGGTTAGTGAAAGCATGTAGCGACACTCGTTTCCTATGGCTCAACCAGAAACATGATTTCACACCAGAGGCAGCAAGAGGGGGTTTTCTGAGGTTGGGCAAAGAAGAGGCTAGGAACGTGATGGTCTGATGTAATGGGTGACAATCAACAACAACCGCTCTAGGTCAAGTTATGGTTGAGGTTAGTTAACACTGAAATTATAGCTATCTTAGAGTAAGGCTCCCTATTCTCTAAAATATTTAGATTTACATTTTACATTTAGTCATTTAGGAGACGCTTTTGTCCAAAGCGACGTACAAGGGAGCAAACAGTCAAGCTAAGAGCAATAAAAAACCTGGTGTAACAATAAATACTACTTTACATAAGAAATAGAAAAACGACATAGAAAAGAAAAAAAAATGCAGGAATGTAAGTGCAAGTAAAGCACTAGTAAAGGTGCCAGTTAGGAAGGGAAATATTGAATATTTGTTATATAATACTGAAACTCCCAATACCAAGCTCCTCACTGTACTTACCTTTAATATCATGAATTGAAAGAGTACATGTTTGTAAGTACATAGGAAGGTATGCACGTAACCTACATTTTCTTGGGCCCTACAGCTGCAAACAAATGTTATCTCTCTTACATTAAAATAAATGTAATGCAACTGTTTTTCAATCATGGATTTTATTCTGGTATTCTATTTTTGCTTTAGAATGACGTTCTACCTCCCCACCCATACTCACCAGGCACAAATATATCTTAAAACTAGTTTGGCCAGACTAAAAGCAAGTACATATGTTTTGATTCTGACTCGGACAAAGCAGTTTTGTACTTGTCAGTGGTGATAAAACATACATTTTTGAAGCATTAACTTGCTCAGAACCAGTTATAAAATCTCAGTAACAAGTGACAATACCTTTATTTCATTATGATAATTAAGGACTGAAATGCTTGAAGCAAGTGAAATGCTCTAAAAATGGTATTTATTGCCTTAGTTTAAGATATTTCATCTCACTAAGATTTAAATGTTTCCAGCGCATACTCACCACGCACAAGTACGGCCAGGTACACGATGGCATGATTGTACTTGCAGTGGTACACGCCGGACTGGCGGCTGTCGTTGAAGCGAAGCAGCACCTCCTGTTCCTCTTCTTTCGACGGGCGGCTGTACACATGCCCGGTGCTATTGTAGCACCTCAGGTCGCCCATGGTTGTGTTCGGCGGTAGGGTTATGGTAAAATTGAGTTTGAGGTCGTGTCCGGCGAGGACTATACGTGTCCGAGGGCCGAGGAGGGTGATCTTTGTGCCGCCTGCTGGGAATGAGAAGGACTGTGAGTGCAAGACCAGGAAAACTAGGAAAAACATGCTAGGCTAACTCCACTGATGCATGAAAGACCAGGAAAACTTGGAAAACATGCTAAACTAACTACACTGATAGGCACCCCAAACTGGGTTAGATTGTGTCAAAATGTATTCACACCCCAGCCGGATGGGGGAAGGAATCTAGCAACAAGGGACGCTGAAAGAGTCTAGGCTGAATACGGAAGGCGGCTTCCTAGAGATTTTAGATGCTGAGAATTTTCAGGAGACCCAAACAATTCTACCTTTGCCTTTGAACAGAGGTTAACCCCATTCTAATTCTGTATGTTTTGTCTGTGACTAACCTTTTTTTTTTTTAACCCTACTCTCCATCCTCGCTTTGTCTTGCTTCCATCATAAATAGGCTGTAAGTAGGTCCGTAGTTTTGGTGTCATTCACTCTATTTACTCATTATAATCTCATTTTATCTCAACATTATCTCAGTTTAGTGCCCTAAGGTTGACCTCCACACCCACACAGTATTTTAGTCACCCTGCACATCAGTTACACTGTGCTTGTGTGTGCAAACCAAGACCAATAATAATGTTATGATAGTAAACTGCTTCACAGACACATATAACAAACCAAGACCAATACAACTGTGATGACAGTCAGCTGCTACACATAGTTAACCAAAGAAGTTAACAAAAGTATGCAATGTATTACAGGAACTGTGACTGCTCTACTGTGTTGCAGAGATGTGCTATCTGATATTGCTCACATTTCCTTTCTTCACGTGACTTGCTGTAAGAAAAGCAACAAAATTCCCCCTGAATGTCCCTGGTTTTGACAGGAAGCATGTCAAGTGCCATTGGAGGATGAGGTAGGCCAACAATACATGACAATACACAGAGCTTGATGCAGTCAGGCAAGTACTTATGAGCCATCTTCCTTTTCTGCTGTCGTCTTCAACATTATCAGCGCTAAATTTTTAAACTCCTTGTGAGAGTACAAGGGTTGTGTTCGGATGCCCCCAAAAATGGCTACATGAACAGCAGCTTTAAAGCCTCTCGGGGACGAAAACCTTCAATTTGTTGGCCCTTAAACCATGCACGAAGCTGAGAACATACTAGAACGCTAGATCACAAGGACGCATTACAACTCTAGAACACTAGGACGCATTAGAACACAAGAACAAATCCTTAACTTTTGTTGGCCTGTCTTTATTGTGATCCAAACCAGGCATATGCATTTGTTGTATGCGTTTAGAACGACAACAAAATGGCCAGATTGACAACTTCCAGGGGCTAAACATATTCCAAGCTAAAAACACACAACCCCATCCTCCTGCAGGAACTAATCAAGGGGTCAAAACTAAAGTACATCGCTCAGAACCACACAGCGACCATGTTCCCATCTAGAACACTAGAACATATGGACCAACTCTTAACTTCACCAACAGGCCTACCTTCAATGTGATCGAGCAGACAAATGAACATCAAGCAGTGTATGGTCTTCCAAACGGACATTTTGAGGCGCAGCCGGGTCTTGTAGCTCTTAGCGTTGTCTGTAATAGTGGCCGCTGTGGCTGTCTCTTGTCTTGAGAGAAGTTAAGCAATAACGGCCTGCACTGTGTGTGTGCAATGTAATGTTGACAGACAGAAATGGCCCTTCCTCCAAAATGTAGACACAAACACACACGTACACAGAGACACTCTCATGCACACACACACACACACCAACACGCACAAACAAACTCACTCATATGGAGCCTACACACTTACTGACTCGTACACATTCATACACACACACACACACATACACTTACTCTCTCTCTCTCTCTCTCTTGCTCTCTTCCTCTCTCTCTCTCACACACTCTCACACACACACAAACACATTTACTAATTCTCTCACACACACACACACACACACACACATTTACTAATTCTCTCTCTCTCTCACACACACACACACACACACACATTTACTCATTCTCACACACACACAGACAAACTTCCCCTATTTTTCTTTCACAGACCTCGTTCACTTACTGAGACACAAGTTGGATGGTGGAAGTGCGTTTGTCGCAGAAGTTTTAGTTTCTTGTTTTTTATTTTCTCATTCTCTCTCTCCCTCTCTCTCTCTCTCTCCATCTCCCTCGTTTCCTGAATTAGGTAACC
>NC_137920.1:24080056-24085056 GCF_963457725.1 Sprattus sprattus
CAAACACTTCAATCTTTCTCTTTCTCACTCTCTCTCTCTCTCTCTCCCTCTCTCTCTCTCTCTCTCTCTCTCTCTCTCTCTCTCTCTCTCTCTCTCTCTCAAGCCCTTCTGTCTGTGTCTCCTCCTCTCTTTATAGGCTCATGCACTTAACTACTTTACCCCTGCAATTGTTCTTTATCTCTATTTCTTTTTCTTTCATTCTTCTCTCTCACTCCTCTCTCTTTCTCTCTCTCTCTCAGGCTCACAATAAAAAAAAAAAATCATGCTTTCCACTCCATCTCTTCCAGATAGACCCGTTAGGTCTTTTTCTCCATCTCTCAAATTACACCGTCCTCTCCACACTTGGGGCTTGTTTTCTTCCCCTCTCTCTCTCTCTCTCCCTTTTTCTCTTCCTCTTTCTCTCTCTCTGTCTCTCTCTTTTCCCTCTGTTTGACACCAAACTCTTCTACTCTAACTCTTCTATTTTCTCAAGGGCCTTCAAATAGACTAATCGAATTTGCCTGTGTCTATCTCTCTCTCTCTCTCTCTCTCTCTCTCTCTCTCTCTCTCTCTCTCTCTCTCTCTCTCTCTGTAGTCACGAGACCTTTTTCTTTTATTTTCTAACTAAGATCAGGTGACCCCCAGAATGGACACCAGCCTGGTTCTATTGCAAATCAGAACCAGAACCATCCTAGAGTCAGCTATTTTAAGAACCGAGCCGTGCAGCCAGTTCCTCTGCTGTCGGATCATTTGCTTTGGACAGACAGAGGCGTCTTCTAAGGCGTCCTCTTAACATGGAGGCACTGAAGGACTTTTATACTGCTGCGTCTGAACTCTCTCATCTAGGTGATAAACACTCATCTGGAATGCAAACTGGATTAACATGGTTCCTTAGCTATCACAGTTCCAAATATGTGAGACAGACTGATGCTCACTTATGCCAAGAATCACACACACACACACACACACACACACACACACACACACACACACACACACACACACACACACACACACACACACACACACACACACTCTCCATGGTCCAACAGCTGTTGCTGGATCTGTGTATTCGGCCTGTTAGAGTGGAAGTGTGGCTATTTATCGCAGCATTCTAACCCAACAGCAAACGTCAGAATATTGAGAGTGTGTTGGGCCCGTGTGCAGCAGAGTGGGGAAGAGAGTGATAGAAAGGGATAGAGATAGAATGAGGGAGAGAAAGTGTGTGTGAGAGAAAGAGCGAGAACGAGTGTGAGAGAAACAGGAAGAAGGAGCACAAGACTTGGCGAGCTAATTTGCAGTGAGATCATCTGAGACACATGAACAATGCCACATGTGCTTCAAGAGGAACTGTGTCTGTTGTTTCCTCTCTCTCTCTCTCTCTTGTTCCCTCTCTCTTTCTCTTGTTCCCTCTCTCTCTCTCTTGTTCCCTCTCTCTCTCACTTGTTCCCTCTCTCTCTCTTGTTCCCTCTCTCTCTCACTTGTTCCCTCTCTCTCTCTTGTTCCCTCTCCCTCTCTTGTTCCCTCTCTCTCTCTTGTTCCCTCTCTCTCTCACTTGTTCCTTCTCTCTCTCTCTTGTTCCCTCTCTCTCTCTTGTCCCTTCTCGCTCTCTCTTGTTCCCTCTCTTTCACACTTGTTCCCTCTCTCTCTCTTTGTATGTCATGCTATTTCTCTCTCTCCCCTTTGTGTGTTGGGGAGGTGATAGTATCTATAAATGATGATGATGACTTATGTTTATCTTGTGATATAGACTGACTTGACCAACATTGATCAGTACAAAGTTTTTAAATAAATGTTTTAAAAAGTCAAAGTGTTTCTTTCACTCTCTTGTTCTCTCTTCTTTCTCTATCTCTTTCTACCCTCCTCTCTCCCCAAAGCCCTGTTGGAGAGATGGAATGCAAATAAACAAGAGCTGCTTTTTCTCTCATCATCCCTCTCTCTCTCTTTTCTCTTTCTCCTCATTCATCACCCCTCTCTCCTGGACCCTTCTCTTTCCCCACAGGTCTCAATCTTCCAGTGTTTATTTCCTAACCTCTCTATGGTTTCCTCTCATCTTCCTAACCTCTCTATGGTTTCCTCTCATCTTCCTAACCTCTCATGGTTTCCTCTCGTCTTCCTAACCTCTCCTTGCCTTCTTCTTGTCTTTCTAACCTCGCTTCGATTTCCTCTCGTCTTCCTAACCTCTCATGGTTTCCTCTCATCTTCCTAACCTCTCATGGTTTCCTCTCGTCTTCCTAACCTCTCCTTGCCTTCCTCTTGTCTTCCTAACCTCGCTTCGATTTCCTCCCATCTTTCTAACCTCTCATGGTTTCCTCTCATCTTCCTAACCTCTCATGGTTTCCTCTCGTCTTCCTAACCTCTCCTTGCCTTCTTCTTGTCTTTCTAACCTCGCTTCGATTTCCTCCCATCTTTCTAACCTCTCATGGTTTCCTCTCATCTTCCTAACCTCTCATGGTTTCCTCTCGTCTTCCTAACCTCTCCTTGCCTTCCTCTTGTCTTCCTAACCTCGCTTCGATTTCCTCCCATCTTTCTAACCTCTCATGGTTTCCTCTCATCTTCCTAACCTCTCATGGTTTCCTCTCGTCTTCCTAACCTCTCCTTGCCTTCCTCTCGTCTTCCTAACCTCTCCTTGCCTTCCTCTCGTCTTCCTAACCTCTCTATGGTTTCCTCTCGTCTTCCTAACCTCTCTATGGTTTCCTCTCGTCTTCCTAACCTCTCATGGTTTCCTCTCGTCTTCCTAACCTCTCATGGTTTCCTCTCGTCTTCCTAACCTCTCATGGTTTCCTCTCGTCTTCCTAACCTCTCATGGTTTCCTCTCGTCTTCCTAACCTCTCATGATTTCCTCTCGTCTTCCTAACCTCACTTCGGTTTCCTCTCGTCTTCCTAACCTCGCTTCGGTTTCCTCTCGTCTTCCTAACCTCTCATGGTTTCCTCTCGTCTTCCTAACCTCTCATGGTTTCCTCTCGTCTTCCTAACCTCTCATGATTTCCTCTCGTCTTCCTAACCTCACTTCGGTTTCCTCTCGTCTTCCTAACCTCACTTCGGTTTCCTCTCGTCTTCCTAACCTCTCATGGTTTCCTCTCGTCTTCCTAACCTCTCATGGTTTCCTCTCGTCTTCCTAACCTCTCATGGTTTCCTCTCGTCTTCCTATCCTCTCTATGGTTTCCTCTCATCTTCCTAATCTCTCATGGTTTCCTCTCGTCTTCCTAACCTCTCATGGTTTCCTCTCGTCTTCCTAACCTCTCTATGGTTTCCTCTCGTCTTCCTAACCTCTCTATGGTTTCCTCTCGTCTTCCTAACCTCTCATGGTTTCCTCTCGTCTTCCTAACCTCTCTATGGTTTCCTCTCGTCTTCCTAACCTCTCTATGGTTTCCTCTCATCTTCCTAACCTCTCTATGGTTTCTTCTTGTCTTCCTAACCTCTTTTGCTTCCTCTTGTCTTCTTAACCTTTCTTCGATTTCCTCTCGTCTTCCTAACTTCTCTTCGATTTCCTCTCGTCTTCCTAACCTCTCTATGGTTTCCTCTCGTCTTCCTAACCTCGGTTCGGTTTCCTCTCGTCTTCCTAGCATCTTTTTGCCCTCTGTCCACTCTCCTTCTCAACACCTACACCATCTCTATTTCACACTTGTTCACTTCCTCACCCTAAACAATTTGGCAGACCTCTTTTTTTCTTATTTTATTCAGACCTCTTTATGCTCGCTTCACCTTCCCATCTTTTCACCTTCACTGTGTCTCTTTTTCTCTATCTTTCTCTCTCTCCAAATTTCTCTATCTCTCTGTCTCTCTCTCTCATCTCTCTCCCTCTCCCTCCCTGTCTCTCTCTCTCTCTCTCTCTCTCTCATCTCTCTCTTTGATGCTCTGACTTTTTGTGCCAACGCTTGGACAGAGTTCTTGGCAGAGCTGACGTGTAAATCTACCTTTCAAAAGGAAAGGTCTCAGAAAACAGATGAGGTGATGGTGCTTTGATATTCCATGTTTTATTCCCTCCCCAGGGCCCTTTGTGTCCTCACAATGGCAGGCACTCGCACGGTAGCCGCCGTCATGACGCTGGTTGTTGTCGTGGCATTTGTTGCGCCAACATATGGAATGAGTAACGAACTGGATTATGGGAACTGGAACTACAGGGAAGGAGGTAAGGAATCGTGGGAAACCGGCCCAATTAAGACATCAGGTTAAACTGATGGTTAGACATAAACAAAAATGCAGAGGTCTCATCTTTGCCTAAGGCTAACCGTTCTCATTAAAGGTACACTCTGTGATTCTGGCGAATGATTGGTTGTTGATACTTGAGCTCAACAGCCAATCAAATAACCCCCATTTTTTCAGTACTCCTGAAGCAACGTGAGTTTTGGCCGACATCGCTCATGGCTTGGTCCGAGCCACTTTGTTTGTTTCCCATTTACAGAGCCAGGACTGTCTACCAAAAGTTCTTTTTTTGAGTGCACACACAGAACAGACTGCCAAAAAGCCATAAGGAGCAATTCACTGAATTCGAGAAATAGTGTTTGGGCTTAAATTCATGGACTTCTCCCTAATTCTGTTTCCTCACTCAAGGAACTATTGGTATTGGCCTCTCTGTTTTAAAAATAGGTGCTCAAAATTTCGGTTTCTCGTTCTTCCATAAGGTCTATCTATTTAAGTGACAGAGTTATTAACAAGTGACAAATCTATGTATCGTACTCTTATTGTAAGTAATACTTGGTAAGCTATACTTGTAAAAATAATGACGCTTCAAGTATGCTACTTTCTAGGGGCTGACATCCGAATGTTCCAGATGGTTCTGAGCGCTAAAAGCATTCTCTTTTCCTGCCCTCAGCCTTCAGAGTCCCACTGACTGCTTCTGATTGGCCTGATTGGGTGTACAGTCACACACAAATACACACACACACACACACACACACACACACACACACACACACACACACACTCACGACCACACATGCATACACGCACCCACACACACTGACGAACACACACTTACACACACTCTCACACACACACACACACACACACACACACAC
>NC_137920.1:24087556-24112556 GCF_963457725.1 Sprattus sprattus
TGAATGACTATCATTCGATCTTGCAAATATTTTATTCTGTCTATACTATGTCTATACTACGGCTGTTCTATAACTATTGCATTATAGAATGATATGCATATGAATAAACTTTTAAAATAATTATGTGCACAGTCTTGCTATGTTTGAAACTAACACATAGGCACTGCTGCAAAGTGTCAATTCACCTCTGGATGCACACATCCACTAAATCATGTTGTGTGTGTGCGTGGTTTAAAACAAGAACGGCTGTAACAAGCCGAGCATCGGGGTGCTCTAATTCACCACTGATGGTACACAATATCAACGCCCCCTGATGTTGGTAAAATAGACAAAGTGCTGTGAGAGTACATTACCGCCAGGTGTCACTGTTTCTACGTCCTGGGCGTAACATCGCGACCCCCCCCCCCCGACAGAGCTGTTCAAATCTGAAGACTATTGTTTCAATTAGTTGAAATCGCAGTGAATTGTCTGAATAGCTATCATGTGGAGATGTGATAATTAATCTTGATTATAAACATGCCGGGCGCCTGCGTGTGTGTTGTATATGTTTTGCGTATAGCCTATTAAAAGAGGCAGCGTCAGGAACGCACTTTATGGAGGTTTTCAGTTTGTGTGCACTTGATCGTGTTGGAACTTGACAATGTGTCCTCATTAAAACTTTTAAGTATTAAAATGCTGAGCGATGTCTCCACTGTGCATCAGGACTCTCTCTCACACACTCACGCACCCTCTCTCCTGCGGCCAATGATTGCCAGTGCCTGACTATACACCACCTTATTAAATTCTCCCCCTCTCCTTCCATCACTGTCCCCTATCCTTCTGTATGACATCCTCTTTTTCTCTGAAACTGGCATTCCTCTCCCATCTGTCTCTGCGTCCCTCATTTTTTCGGCGATCTGCATCACCGCCCCCCCCCCCCCCCCAATTCTTCGCTTTTCTTCTCGTCCGTTGTGTGTGGGCGTTAGGCGCGCGCTGTTCTTTCCATTTCTGTATGGTAGGCTGTGTTGATTCATTGTTGCATCCAATCCACCAAGACAGTGAAAATATACAGTACAAATCCTCTTTCCGAAGCCTACCCCGCCACCCCTCCCTCTCTCCCTCCCTCTAAAGACCCAGTTGCTAGGTAACAGTTAATTGACAAGAAGTAGTTACATGTGTTGCAATGTAGCTTACATGGGAATTGGCATCTAAAAAAACGTGTGTGGTGCATTGAAAGAGGCGTCTTTAAATGTAAGGAACAGACAAAGTTATTAAATACATCTATTGGGAAAGTATTTGAAACCAAGCGAACATCAGAACTTTATCCGCTGGCTCGTCTCAGCTTGGACGGTTGCCTACTCGTCTGTGAGATCACGGTGATAACTTACAGAGGTACTCGAGTTTATGGAGCTAGCCTCATTCTCTGTCTCTTGATCAAAAGGTCAGATTCGTTTAAAAGCCGAGCGGTGGTGGTGGTAATAATAGTATTGACATTCGCCAGCGGCGACTGTTTCCACTTCAGCAACAATAGTGAAGCGAGGCTTCTGAAATCCTTCCATGGAAAGTAATCTGGCCAACACCTGCGATGGATCCAGTGTAATGTCACGTGATACAATTAACTCTATCATTGTGCTCCAGGACGCCTTGTGTGACAGAAGAAGAAAAACGGAGATGGTTGAGCATGGAGAGAGTATGCTACCGCAGTGAGAGGTTACCTTCCAGTAGAAATTAATTCAGTCACCTAAAAAGGGGAGGGGTGACACAAAACGTTCATTAGTAGAAACACTAACACAGAAATGCAAACAGGCATTCTGCAGGCTACTCTTTCTCTCTCTCTCTGTGTGTGTGTGTGTGTGTGTGTGTAGCCTAGTTAGAGACTTGTTAAAAAGATAGCAGGTCTACAGACATGGTCAGAAATAATGAGCGTGTGAGCGTGTTTTTTTTTTTTTTGGAGATTCCTCCCTTTTATTTATATTCAACACTGTTTTATACAAAGAAACAGAAGAATATAGCTTAGCAGATATCTTCACATATACCGCATCAGTATCATTGTCATCTTTAAGTGTTGTGAAATAGGCCTATCTCGTTAATTAAATTATTGATGTCATTTTAGAACATTGTTTTTCTCTCTATACAAAACATAGTAAGCGAAACGGGTTTTCGTCACATATTTACACAATCTGTACACTTATTAACTGTGTGGTTACACCTCAAATAAAATGACAATTGCCTAAAAAAGAAAGACCTTGTTAGAAATATGCACTAGACACAAGAGGAAAAACGTAAGCTAAAGATCGCGATTCTTTGAGAATGTTAAAACGGGACAAATACCCTAAGTCAGAGTAGCCTACCTGCCATAACGGTCAAATTCATTAGGCTATATGGTTTAGGAAAACGGCAGATGTTATTAACAGAAGTTACTTCAAATTGTGATATTCTAAATATTTTATTAAAACGTACTGTAAAAGGGGAGATATTTTTTATTTACAGAATTCAGAACGCCACAAGAGACAACCATACACGTCTCACTCGCACTCTCTCACATGCGCGCGGTCACACACAGAGGTAATCAAGCATGTGAATTCAGGCACATACTATTGAATAGGGGCATAAAGTAGGCTACTGAAACACAGATTAAGCTCATTGTGGCAAAGCAAGTGCTGTGAGTGCCGGCTACTACCGTGTCTTCATCCTTCCATGACGCAAATTAACCGCCCACAGAAGCGTATTTAAATGTATGAGGAAGAAGTGAGAATCTTTTGGGGAAAAAAAATATTTAAAAAAAAATCCCTGTCCAAGTCACCGCTACTAGGCTACACACTGTGGTGTCTCACACCCCACCAACATGTAATCAACGATATTAATATCAGGGATGGACACGAATCAACCCGCTGCATCGTCTCTCTCTCTCGTTCTCGGTCTCGGTCTCTCTCTCGCTACGTGCGTAAAAGTGAAAATCTGGCAACTGGTGGACAACCTGTTATGTCGACCACTAGGATCTGAACCCGAATCATGCCGCTTGTGTTGGAAGCGGAGATCTCCTGACAGAAAGGCTTGCGTTGCCCCTGTCCACCTTCTCCTGTTGCGCGCTTCGAGAAAAGGCATAAACACATGCAAATTGTACCGCTGGGACGCTGAGACGTGTATGGTCAGTAGGTGGTGGGGTCAAAGCCTAACTCCTTGTGCTGGTAGTTCTTAACAAACGCGCGTTAAGTGTTCCAGTAGCATGTAGGTTGCGGTTCTGCATCACCTTCAACAAGCCACTGTTTTACCGTGTGAGCGAGCCAAATATAAAGAACCACGTGAAAGCGCAAGGGGGCCTTCAATAGTTGAGGCCACTTGTGCCGTAGGCTACTTCAATGGTTAGCCAGGGTCAAGGGAGGCAGTGGCCCTACAAAATGTGCAAAAATAATCAGAAAAAAGCAGGCAAAAACGCCTTGGAAATGTATAGACCCCATATGCACTCACACACAATAAGTCAAATATACCAGTTGCAATCTTCGTACAAATTCCTTTCCTCAATTCTCAATGTTCATGACATTAAAACATTAAAATAAAAATAAAAACACACTCACTGTTTTAAGATTAAACAAGAATGGAAAATAAAAAATGTGACGAACAAGCATTCCCTTCATACCAATACTCACAGTAAGACATAAATCATCCATCGGCTGCTCAGTCGATAATGATAAATGCACCAAATGTTTTCTAAAAGTTCACATATTCTCATAGTGAAGATAGCCTACATAAAGTATTTTCAACCGATAATATAAACATTGTGCTTAAATTGGAAATAAAAACCTGGTTTGGTTCATTTAATATACATTTACAGAAAATTCTGAACAAATACAGGCGTGTAGTTCATACAACAAACTTCAAGTAAAGTATATCGCTCAGCCTACACAGCAAAAGAAGAGACAAGAACCTCATAAGAAAGTTAAGTAGCAGTGACGTAAAACGATAATCTACCTGGATATCTTCATGTGTTCGTTAGTGGCATTGAGGTTGCCTGTCAAGTAATCTGAAAGGGGTGGGGTGTTTGTGTGATTTACCTTTATACGATTAAATCGGATTTGAACATTTAATTGACTCGCCTAGTCTCTGGTTTGATCTTGCATTCCTTCATACTGACGTTGCCATGTCAACACAAGACTGATGACTCAATCAAATTGGTACTAGCCCACTGCGGTGTCCAGTGATTTGGCAAACCTCGCTTTAGTGCTAATAACTAAGTCTGCTGTGAGAGACCTTGTAAAATTACGAGTTCATTGTATTAGGCCTATGTTTATAAAATATCACGTGTTTTGATTATAATTTTTGAGAGAAACAAGAAGCATTTAAACCTTATAATTTGTCGTAGGCCTACAAGTTAAATTCTTTAGAAAACTCATCTTAAGTTTATCTCTAGCTCACAACCCCCGTTTGTCACAGTATATGCTTAAAAAACAAGTCTGTGTTTTGTCGTTTGTGTTAGATGGCTATTGTGACGGCGTGAAGTAGTATGCTACTGTGCATATTGCCATCCATATTGATCTTTGGAAATTAACATTTTTTTCTCTCCAAAAATCACAATCAGTAGGGCTATACATATATAATCGTGGTAGGCTAATATAATTAGCAGAGTGACACATCAAATCATTTCAACCAGCCAAGTGTAACCAAAGCCAAAATAAATATCAGATTATTCCAAATGTGCAGTTGATGGATACTATGTGACAGAAGTCAGTCATGACAGACGTGGGTGACATCACCTCATTGCCATGGAAACAAATAGTGACAGGCATATCGTGGATTCTGTGACTTCTCCTTCTCTGGTAAATTTAGGCTTAGTGTTACATCCAGACTGTCTAAGAACCGTATAAAAGCTGAAAAAAGGAGAGAAGAGGGGATATAGTATATTTACATTTAAATGCGCAGTCCTTGTTTACAATCCATTACGCTTTTTTCCCCATCAAATTCAGTGACATTCTCCTCATGTTCCTCTAGCTGTCCATTTAGTGTGTGTGCTCAAAAAAACCTCCAGTGTGTTGTGACCCTGGAAATGGAAAACAAACAAAGTGGCGTGGACCGAGCCATACACTACCCAAGTCAATCAACAACTTCATTCCTTCCAGAGCATGATTGGCTGTTGAGCTCAAATACCAACAACCTTTCACCAAAACCAAGGACTGCGCCTTTAACAAAAACAGTGGATGTTGGCACATATAGATCGTTCACACATGCTAATGGTATAATTTAACCTCTCATTGCTCCTGATAAATCCTGAGGGACTTGAGCCTTTCGAAACGGCTTGACAAAGAACTGATTAGAAAAGCAAACCGAAACGATGTGACTTATTTATTTATTTATGGGACTTGATCAAAGGCGCAGAGAAAAGTCTAGAGAAAAGGGGCGTCGTGATTCAGAATTCTCAGTGATTTTTCTGTAGTATTCAGATATGGAAACCTAAAAGCAGCTCATATGATGAATGTAGATGAACACTGCTTTTATATATATTGTTTGTATGTTGATATACCTTAAAATGGAGGTAATAACAGTTTGGGATGACTTATTCCTCAATACACCAGAAAGACATTACTGTAGTGCCACTCTTGAGATTCCTTGGTGGGAGAGTGAAAAACCGAGAATTAGATTAATACCAATATATCATGGGAATGTGCACTGGCCTTAGTGGTTACCATGGCAACATCATCTGTCAAAAGTAGTGTTCTAAGACTCTGGTAAGGCACATTATGTGCAGTGTTTCCTTTAAAACCCAATTGTCTACTAACAAACACTTGTTGGGAAAACAGATATATAAAAAAAACCTAACAGTAATAATAATAATTGGTATTAATAATTATTATTATTAAATTTCCTTCACAACAAAATCTTACGTCTGAGTACTTTTTGCAAATCATGCCTTTCACGTACATTACACATCACCCCAAAAAACAGAAAAAAGAAACATGGATTATCAATAATAATCATAATCATAATAATGCTAATAATAATCATAATAACCATAATAATAAAGAACTCCAAAAGGGAAAAAGAAGTCAACGTTGTCTTCAAGCTTGGCAGAGTAAATGAAAATAGCAAGCCCGTGACATGTTTGTGCTAACGTAAAAGCACCTACAGTACAAATATGTAACAGCGCAAAATATTTATAACTCAAGCCCAAACTGAACATCATAAAACATAGTAATCATATATAATATCATTATTTCTTTTTAACAATATTATCAATACAGTTATTGTGAGTGTTACCCTGTTACTTCAATACAGTAAGTCGTTTTCTCGATCAATTGTGATTGTATTATATTTCCGTAGCTAGCTAGGATCAAACCTTTGATTTGGTGTAAAGAACAGCTGAAAGAGAGACGAAAGAAGAAAAACAAAGCTGAGAGAACACATTACAGGTATCCCTCCTTTTTCTATCCCTCCAGTGAGAGGGGTGGTCCTCTTTTCCTTCCAGTCGTTATGAGGTCCGTGATTGGCTGATAACCGAGCAGCAACTCGGCACTGGAGGTGCCCCCTCGTCTATCTCACTGAAACCAAAAGAACGAAATAGAAAAAAAAACAACACAAGAAACAAAAGGGAGAGTGTCTCCGCTGAGTCTCGTCAGTCCAGAGTGTCTTAATTAATTAATCCCAATTCATGCCTCTTCAAGTTGTCACAGTGTCTCTTCTTTGCCTTCCGTCTCACTCTCTCCTGTCTTACTCTCTACAGTCTCCTTGTCCTCTTTTATTTGTCTTTCTCTCTCTGTGTGTCTTTCTCTTTCTCTCTCTCACATTTTTAAGTTTTTTTAAAAATTAAAAAATCCCGTCCGTTCACTAGTTTCCGTTCGACCTGCTCAGACGTCCGACTCGATACTGGAAAGCTTCTCGTACACGTGCCCATTGGTGGAGCCGTTGAACGGCCGCTGACCCGGTGGACCCACGCCCAGCCCGTCCCTCGCCGAGAGCAGTTTGCTGTTCCCGGCCACCGGCCCCCCCACGCCATGATGGTTCCCCATAGGCCCCCCCAAGCACAGGTCCTTAGTGTACCGGGAGCCCATGTTGGAGAGGACCCCGGCAGTGGCGGACGCCGGCAAGTACGACGTGACTCCCATGGGGCCCCGGAAGTCGGTACGACTGTTGTTGAGGAGCGGTTGTTGTTGTTGTTGGGGCGCTTGTGGCTGTGGCGACGGTGACGGTGACTGCTGCGGCTGCTGCTGATTTTTCACGTAGTAAGAGTGGCCGCCATGAAAGAGGCACTGGTCGTCGCCGAACGTCGGGATGAAGGGGTTCTGGCTCACCTTATCTGGGTAGAGAGATTTAGACAAGGAGTAAGTCCCCGACCCTCGAGCACCCGCACCTCCTCCTCCTGCACCACCCAGCCCTCGTTCCCGGTCCCGCAGGTCGCGCTCCCCGAACGAGCGTCGGTGGAACCCCCCCTCGCCCCGCTCCCTGCCGTCACGGCCGTACAGGCTGAACGACGAGCCGCCGCCTTTCCCTCTCTCCCCGCCCATGAAGCCTCCACTCTCCCTGTCGCGCTCGCGCTCGGACCCCGCGTAGCGCTCAAACATCTGCGTGTAGGGGCTAGGACCTTCCATGAAGCGCTCTTTGTCTTTCAGGCTCACACTTCTGGGGGGCGGGAGCATGTTGGCCCCTCCTCCCCCATCCCCTCCGTACCTGCCCCCGGCTCCACCCCTGCGGCCCGCCCCGTCCTTCTGCAACTCCACCACGGTGTCGTAGGAGTGTTGGCGGCGCAAGACCCGCCCGCCCGGCCCAGTTTTGCGGCGCTGGGCGGCACCGCCACTGCTGGCCTTCCCCCCCGCCCCGGCCTTGTTGGCGTGACGTGATTGGTTGTAGTCCTCGCTGATGTTGTACAGGTTGCCGGGCTGCTTGCTGCAGGAATCACAGCGCTTGCAGGAGGCCGAGCTTGGTCGGCTACCCCCCCCACCGCTGCCGCCACCTCTTTCTCTCTCTCTCTCTCCCCCTCCCCCGACCACACCCCCCATGCCTTGGTACCCACCCACTGCCATGCCCCCATGCAGGACCATTGCCTTCCCCCCACTGACTCCTCCACCAGCGTGGACGTTGCGACACTCCCAGTCTCCTCCCGCCAAGCCGCCCACCCCTATGCTCTTATCCCAGCATGCATGAGGCCCCGGAGGGCCCGGCGAAGATCCGCCACCTCCTCCTCCTCCTCCTCCTCCACCAACCTTCCCTCCGCCGATGCCGCCCCCCTCCGTCTTCTTGCCTTTACCTTTCAGGAAATCCTCCACGGGCCCAAGGTTGGTGTTAGCCCCTCCTCCTCCTCCTCTCTCTCCCCCGCCACCTAGCCCGGGCGCATCGGTCAGATCCACGTGTTCCCACGGCGACATGCCTTCCTTGGCGCGGAACTGGTCCATGTAGAAGTCCCGGAGGTTGTCCTTTTCGCGGAACAGGTAGGACGTGGACGAGTGGTTGCCCTTGGCGCTGGCACTGCGCTCCAGGGGTGGCGATGCGGAGCGACGGCCGCCATGGTGATGGTGGTGGTGGTGGATGGTGTGGTGGTGCTGCCGCCGCCGGGGCCCGAAGTCTGAGTCGTCCTGCTCGCGCCGCAGCTTGGCCGAGGCGGGCCGGCGCCGGAGGCTGTCGTGGTACTGCTGCTTGCGCCGTTTGGCGTTGCCCTCCAGGTTGCCGTAGGTGACCGTGTGTGTGGAGATGTCCGAACCGTCGGAGCGAACGTTGCCGTCGTCCCCACCTGACCCCCCTCCCCCTCCTCCACTGCAGTAGCGATCGTGTCCAGCCAGGAACCCCGAGCTTCCGGCGCCACCCTTGAAGGAGAAGCGACCATACAGGTCGGGAGCGGCTCCTTTGAACCCCGAGCTCTGGTGTGTCTGATGCCCAGCGATCAGGTCGAACTTACTGCCCCCCCCTCCTCCTCCAACTCCCCCCCCACCTCCGCCTCCTCCGCGCTGCGTCATGGACTGGCGTGGCTGGGTGGTGAAAATCGGCGCCACCCCTCCCCCGAGACTGTCGCTATCGAACATGCCCCCCCCATCCAGCGAGGTGGTGCTGCCTAAGCTATGCGGCCTCGCAAGGCCCAGGGGAGCCGACATACCCAGAGGCAGGCCGGGGCCCGGTCCCCCGGTGGGGCCCTGCTGCTGTAGAGCCCCCTGCTGGTGAGCGTGGTGGTGCAGGTGGTGGTGCTGCAGATAGTGGTCCTGGTACAGGTTGCTGTCCTTCAGGTGGAGGTTCCCAAAAGTCCGATCCATGTCGGGAAACATGCCGTCCTCGGGCAGGTACGGCGGGGGCGGCTTGCAGTCGGGGTGCCCCGCCGCCGCCGGGCCCAGGCTTCGCCGGTGCTCGGCGATGTCGTAGATGGAGGACTCGCGGTGCGGCGGGTAGTCGAGGGCGCGGTGCGGCGAGCCGTTGACCCCGGGCACGGAGGTCATGCTCTTGGCGGTGCGCAGCAGGCGGAGGATGTTGGAGTGCGTGTTGCTCATGCTGGCGTTCATGGTGGCCGAGGGGGACTGCAGCGCTGCCGAGCTCTTCTCCTCCTCGATCTGCACGCCGTGGATGCAGCTGTAGATGCCCTACGGGAGACGAAGAGAAGGAGCGACATGGAGAGACAGGAGGGGAGAGAGAGAGAGAGAGAAAAAGGGGGGAGAGAGAGAGAGTGAGAGATGAGGGGAGAGAGAGAGTGAAAGAGAGAGAGAGAAGGAGGGGGAGAGAGAGAGAGAAGGAGGAGAGAGAGAGAGAGGAGGGGAGAGAGAGAGAGAGACAGGAGGGGAGAGGAGGGGAGAGAGAGACAGGAGGGGAGAGAGAGAGAGGAGGGGAGAGAGAGAGTGAAAGAGAGAGAGAGAAGGAGGGGGGAGAGAGAGAGAGAAGGAGAGAGAGAGAGAGAGAGGAGGGGAGAGTGAGAGAGAGACAGGAGGGGAGAGGAGGGGAGAGAGAGACAGGAGGGGAGAGAGAGAGAGGAGGGGAGAGAGAGAGAGACAGGAGGGGAGAGAGAGAGAGAGGAGGGGAGAGAGAGAGAGAGATAGAAGGAGAAATAGGGAGCGATAAGGATAGAGAGAGTGACATATAGGGATTGAGAGAAAAGAGAAAGAAAGGAAGAGAGGAAGGGAGGAAGAGGGAGTGACAAGGATAGAGAGAAGAAGGGGAGAGAGAGAGAGACACAAGGAGAGAGAGGAGAGAGGGAGAGACAGACATGGAATGAGAGAGAAATGGAGAAATGGAGGGAGAGAGGGAGTGAGAGAAAGACACAAGGAACAAACAGGGGAGAGAGAGAGGAAGAAGGAGGGAGAGAAAGAGAGACTATTTAATCTTTGTGCTTGCTTTTGCAACGTTAGAATCACATATCACAGGCATGGAACATTTGTTCTAGGTGTGTGTGTGTGTGTGTGTGTATGAGAGAGTACATGTGATAGGGCTACAACTGAGGGAGAATGACTGTCAGAGAGAGAGGGAGAGGGGACAAGATGGCGGCTCATGGAGGCTGGAGAAAGTGACTAGTGCACTAGATTACACACAGACTGATGAGGTCATTAACACTGCGCACCATGCTGAGGCACTCCACTGTCACACACACACACACACACACAGCACTAGTAGATACAGATACATACACACACACACACACACACACACACACACACACAAACACACACACACAGCACTAGTAGATACAAATACATACACACACACACACACACTCCACACACAGCAGACATAGATACAGATACATACACACACACACACACACACACACACTCCACACATAGATACAGATACACACACACACACACACACACACACACACACACACACACAGCACACACAGCTACAGATACATACATACACACACACACACTCCACACATAGATACAGATACACACACACACACACACACACACACACACACACACACACACAAACACACATAGATACAGATAAACACACACTCAACACAAACACACACACATACTCACATCCAGTCATGGACTGGCAACAAAAAGCAGCCCGGATTTTGCTGTTAAGTGGCACCAATGTGATTTGATGATCCAAATTGGAACCGACACATGTCTATCATGATCAACGACTCATTAATTAAAAAACACAATCTGTTATTTGTACTGTTTGCGTGTTTGCCTATAACATTGAATAACATTGGTTCCTGCTTACTCCCTACTCCTTTCCCTTTTATTTTCAGTGCTATGTTAAATTGTCTGTTTAGATTGTACAGTAAGTATTTCACAAACAGCATATTGACTGCTGGGCTGGCTATCAAATATTAATGCCTTATAGGCTATAAATGCAAAAAAGAATTGATGGGTAGGCTTAGTCCAGGGAGATTAGCGGTCCATTCTCATTACTTGGGCTATATAATGCCGTCGCAAGACCAGCCCACCGGGAAAGTTTCCGAAGTTCCCAAGGGCCAGTCCACGCCGGGATTAATCTCACAATGTATTAGCTAAGAGAGAGGGAGGCACTAATAGATAGGAAAAGTTTGAGAGACAGAGAGAGAGAGAGAGAGAGAGAGAGAGAGAGAGAGAGAGAGAGAGAGAGAGAAAGAGAGTGAGGGTACGGTGAAAGAGTGAGAGCTTAAGAGGACTTGAAAGACAGGACAAGATGGAGCACTGCGATTAGGGTGGGAATGACAGATGATTGACGAGGACAGTCTAGCATTGCACACCGACTGTGGTTTCAAAGCGACGGTCGATAGTTCGATCGACACAATTAAAATTCAGCTGACATCATCACTTGAGTTTGTTTGCCTCTCCCTCCCTCTCACTGTCTCTTACTGTCTCTCTCCATCTCTCTCTCCCTCTTTGTCTCTCTCTCTCGGCTGACATGCCAAGTCCATCAATCCTGTCACACTCTCGTGAAATTACTGGTTGATACATCTGACTAAATTAATATTATATAAGGATTTTTTTTGTTCCTCGAACTGTGTTTGGCTCCACTCCCAAAACAGTTTTCCATCAAGCAAGACAAAATACTCATTATAAAGATGGGTGGGGATCCTCTAAATACTATTTGAACAAGTCATTACAGTATGCTATAATAGTATCCTGTAATGTCATTATAGTATGCTATCTCCTTTGATGAATATTTCATCTGCCCCGGGAGTTCATGACTTTTCCTTTTAAAACTATGAGCATGTGCTAGCTAGAGAGTGTTTGTGTGTGTGCGTGTGTGTGTGTGTCTCTGCATGTCTGTGTTTATGTGTGTGTGCGTGTGTGTGTCTGTTTGAGTGAGAGTACATATGTGCAAGCATGTGTGTATGTTTGGTGTGTGCTGATATGTGTTTGTGTAAGTGCATGCGTGTGTGTGTGTGTGTGTGTGTGTGTGTGTGTGTGTGTGTGTGTGTGGATGAGAGAGTACATATGTATAAGCATGTGTATGTTTGGTGTGTGTGCTGATATGTGTTTGTGTACGTGTAAGATGTGTGTGTGTGTGTGTATTTGTGTACGTGTAAGTGCATGTGTGTGTTTGGTTTGTGTGTGTTTAGCAAAAATGTCTTTAGACAGGAAAGGTCAGAGGTCACAGACTCCTTGGGGACATCCCGTCAGAGACACTCTTCATCCGTTGCTTAGTGACACTTTCTCCTTTCCATCTCTTCCCTCCATCCACCCAGTACCGGTTCTTTCAACACGCACACTACGCACGTTGCGTAGGGCCCCGCAAATTTATTATTTATAATAAAGGCCCCGTTGGAAAAAAAAAAAAACGTGACAACGTAACTGTCCGTCGCGGACGTCAGATAGCTATACCCATGCGCATCATTGCATCATCAGTGTAGAAAGATGAAGCGGAGCTATCCCTCGGGGAATGAAAAAAGGAAGAGGAAGGAACTTGAAAATGAACTGCGGGAGCAGCAGTCAGGTAAAGCCTATAACTCGCCTCTCCTGGTGGGAGAGAGGGAGGGACAGTCCGTGTTAAACCTACAGGGCGGTGAGCCCTTGGGGATCCCCGGTCTCTGTGTGCGTCTTGCTAGCTTCTATAATTTTAGTTGTAGCCTTGTATAGTTACAACTGCACTTAACAAAATGGAAAGTAATGGATACATATTGACTAAGATTGAAGTTTGTTTGCTTGGATAGCCCACAGGCAAATATAGACGCAGATACGATTTATTCTTGGTGAATAAATAAAACTCGTGAAATATTATGACAGTGGTGCTAAATAATAAACACTTATTAATAGAGTGAGATCATACCGAGAAATATCAAACTGTTGCTTGAAGTATTGGTTTGATGTTTTGAGGTTAGTACGTTGTTTATTATGGCATTTTTACTCTCCTTTCATTTTATAAAGACACAGCCATTGTAAATCGAAAACATGTCGTTTTGTTAAGCTCAAGTCTTCTTACGACTCAATTTGTTTGCCTACCAACCACTTCAACAGAAAACGGACAATATGGATCTGCTAAATAAAATGGTTTTAATTCCAACACAAGTGATTCAGAGTTTGTAGTCTTTCTATAACATATGCAATATATTTAAAGGGGGGATGAGTGGAAGCACTGGGTGTCAGGTGCGACGGTCCCCCCTAGGGCCCCATGGAGGTCTGAACCGGCTCTGCATCCACCTCGTCTGATTTCTACTCTGTGATTAATTCCTTCTTCTTCACCTCCTTTCATTCAGTCTCCCTCTCTCTCCCTCTGTCTAAAGGTATCCCTCTCTCTCTCTCTCCCTCCCTCTGTCTAAAGGTATCCCTCTCTCTCTCTCCCTCTCTCTACCTCTGTCTAAAGGTATCCCTCTCTCTCTCTCCCTCTCTCTCCCTCTGTCTAAAGGTATCCCTCTCTCTCTCCCCTCTCTCTCTCTCCCTCTCTCTCCCTCTGTCTAACGGTATCCCTTTCTCTGTCTCCATCTCTCTCCCTCTGTCGTAAGGTATCCCTCTCTCTCTCTCCCTCTGTCTAAAGGTATCCCTCTCTCTCTCTCCCTCTCTCTCCCTCCCTCTGTCTAAAGGTATCCCTCTCTCTCGCTCCCTCTCTCTCCCTCTGTCTAAAGGTATCCCTCTCTCTGTCTCCCTCTCTCTCCCTCTGTCGTAAGGTATCCCTCTCTCTCTCTCCCTCTGTCTAAAGGTATCCCTCTCTCTCTCTCCCTCTCTCTCCCTCCCTCTGTCTAAAGGTATCCCTCGCTCTCTCCCCCTCTCTCTCCCTCTGTCTAAAGGTATCCCTCTCTCTGTCTCCCTCTCTCTCCCTCTGTCTAAAGGTATCCCTCTCTCTCCCTCTGTCTAAAGGTATCCCTCTCTCTGTCTGCCTCTCTCTCCCTCTCTCTCCCTGTCTAAAGGTATCCCTCTCTCTGTGTCCCTCTCTCTCCTTCTGTCTAAAGTTATCATTTTGCCTCTCATCTGCTTTCCTTTCCTAATTCACTCATTCTCCTGTTCTACCTTTCTCTCCCTCTTCTCTTTCCTCATTCACTCCTTCTCCTGTTCTACCTTTCTCTCTCTCTTTTCTCATTGTCAAAAATGTAAAAAATAAAAATAATAAAATAAAAATATTTCCTCACTTGGCCATTGTCTCAGTCTCAGTATTTTTCTGACTTTCCTCTCTCTCTATCTTTCTCTCTTTCTCCATTTCTCTCTCTCACTCCTATTCATAAACTCACTCATTCCCTCTTTCCCTTCTCTTACACAGGTTCTTTCTCTTAACAACACTAATAGCTTTTCTCAGTTCTCTCCGTTTCTCTCCGTTTCTTTTCTCTCTCTCCCGACCCTCTTATAACCTTTCAATGCCAATGACCTGGGTTGGACCAGGGTTATTTGACCAAGTTATTTGGCTGTTTAGTCCAGACCAAGCCCATCAACACTGGTTATACCCAGGTTGTGGCAATTCAGATTCGACCTGGGTTGTAACCTGGGAGAACATAATATAATCTGTATATTTAGTTTCTGGGCTTTGTTTCTTTGCAGTCTGGACCAACATCATTTCCACAGTTCAACTGTTGTAAGTGACATTATAGTTGTTGGCAACCCAGGTTGTGCCATTAATACCAAAATTGAATTCTGTGTCCAACTCAGTTCAAGAGGTGGGTCGAGACGCAGAGTAAAATAACCTGGGTCAACCCGTTCATGCTAAAAATGGTCGAACGCTGAGAGAGAAAGACATGGTTTTAAACCCTCTCTCTCTCTGAACCTCCTCTCTCTCTCTCTCTGAACCCCCTCTCTCTCTCTCTGAACCCCCTCTCTCTCTCTGAACCCCCCCCTCTCTCTCTCTCTGAACCTCCTCTCTCTCTCTCTCTGAACCCCCTCTCTCTCTATCTCTGAACCCCCTCTCTCTCTCTGAACCCCCCCTCTCTCTCTCTCTGAACCTCCTCTCTCTCTCTGAACCCCCTCTCTCTCTCTGAACCCCCCCTCTCTCTCTCTCTGAACCCCCTCTCTCTCTCTCTGAACCCCCTCTCTCTCTCTCTGAACCTCCTCTCTCTCTCTCTCTGAACCCCCTCTCTCTCTCTCTCTGAACCCCCTCTCTCTCTCTGAACCCCCTCTCTCTCTCTGAACCCCCCCCCCCCCTCTCTCTCTGAACCTCCTCTCTCTCTCTCTCTGAACCCCCTCTCTCTCTCTCTCTGAACCCCCTCTCTCTCTCTGAACCCCCTCTCTCTCTCTGAACCCCCCCCCTCTCTCTCTCTGAACCCCCCCCCCTCTCTCTCTCTTAACCCCCTCTCTCTCTCTCTCTGAACCCCCTCTCTCTCTCTGAACCCCCTCTCTCTCTCTGAACCCCCCCCTCTCTCTCTCTGAACCCCCCCTCTCTCTCTGAACCCCCTCTCTCTCTTTGAACAACCCCCCCTCTCTCTCTGAACCCCCTCTCTCTCTAAGAGGTCGTTTACATGGAGCCTAGTTTGTCAATCTGATACGGATAGCTAATACAGATAGCCCTATCATACATACGAACACTCTCTATCCGCACCTTGTTTCCGCAACGATCGCAGTCCGGGGTAGAAAGTGAGTAGATTTTAATCGGTACGGGGGCTGGTGTTCGTCTGCACGGTTTCACGCAACCTGATGACGTCACTGCCCCACGTGATCTTTTCGCCATCTCCAACCAATATATATATATAACTTGTTCTCCCTCAAAATCTCACTCGTGGTGGGCCTCGAATTCACTAACATTAACCCAGTCTTCTGATTTTTGATTAGCCCCCTATCTTGATCTAATTCTTCTTATTCAGACGTAACATAACTTTCATGACCACAAATATAAATTGGCCAGCGATTTAATTTGCTTTTTTATTCATAAATGTATGTAAAATGCTCGGAGCAATGCATCATGGGAAATGGGATGACAGACATGTCATGTTACTTTTCCAAACTCTTTATTATCAATAGAAAAAAGAATTCATTTTCGCATATCCTTTAGTCTGACCACTGATATTAACTTTCATAATGTAATGTTGTTAATTGGAGCTTGAATGTCTTGTGTAATGTGTTTATCCTCGTGCTGTGAAGTACCTTCTTCTAGGTTTTTCACGTTTTTTCAGTTGTGTAAATAAAGCGCTAAAGCGCCACCCACAGGCGTGAGGTATGTACTACAGTCGGTTCACCACAATCTGCTGCCTCCGTGTTTACGCCAATCTCTCGTTGCCAGCCTCCGTATTTACGAAATTAAAAGATTAGATTGGTGTGAAAAGTAAATCCGATTCGGAGGCCCTAGACTTCGTGTGCATAGCACCTAACTCTGCACCCCCCCCCCCTCCCCCTCTGAACCCCCCCCCCCCCCTCTCTTCCCATTGCTTCTTAAGCCGATGGCCTGGTTTCTCCTGCATGATGTGGAAGTGTACCTGACTGAGTGTGTGTGTGTGTGTGTGTGTGTGTGTGTGTGTGTGTGTGTCTGGAGAACACCTGTCATTTGTTTTGCTGGTTTCCTCTGACTCATTCCGGTGAATTCTCTCAAAGAGCCGAAAAATACCCAGCAGAAAACCCTCCCTCTCTCTCTTTCCGCTCTCAATCTCTCCCTCTTTCTCTTACTCTCTCACGCTCTCTTTCCCCCCCACTCTCTCTCTCTTTCTCTCCCTCTTTCTCTTACTCTCTTTCCCCCCCACTCCCTCTCTCTTTCTCTTACTCTCTCGTTCTCTCTTTCCCCCTCACTCCCTCCCTCTCTCTCTCTCTCACTCCCTCTCAATCTCTCCCTCTTTCTCTTACTCTCTCGCTCTCTCTTTCCCCCTCACTCCCTCTCTCTTTCTCTCCCTCTTTCTCTTACTCTCTCTTTCCCCCTCACTCACTCTCTCTTTCTCTCCCTCTTTCTCTTACTCTCTCGTTCTCTCTTTCCCCCTCACTCCCTCTCCCTCTCTCTCTTTCTCTCACTCCCTTTCCACCCTTTCATCTTCCCTCTCCTCTTTCCATCTACCTCTGAAGTGTACTCTCTGCCTCGCTTTTGTGAAAGGACCTGGTGTATGACGCGTTCAAATAAACCTAAGCCCTGTGTGTATGTGTGTGAGTGAGTGAGCATTTGTGTGTGTGTGTATGTGTGTATTTGTGTTAGTGAGTGAGCGTATGTGTGTGTCGGTGAGAAGCTAAGCCGATTTCTCAATCTCTCCCTCTCTCATACGCACATGTGCTCTCTCTCACACAAACACACACACACACACACACACACACACACACACACACACACACACACACACACACACACACACACACACACACACACACAGAAGAACACCCCCATTCACGAGTACACCCACTTAGAAAAAATAATTATGAGCAACAAGAGTGAACCTCAAAAATTGATAACATCTTTCATCCCTGCTGACACGGCAGCCTTTTTCAGGCATCCATTCAAAAGAGAATCAGAGCTGTCATTTGTCTATTTTTAATCACCTACGGCATGACAAATCTGCGACTGAAATGAATTTCACTTGTCCACATCAACCACGACAACAACAGCCACCCCCCACTAACCCTTTTCCATAATGGCTGTTCCATCACATTTCCAACTGATACACAATTAGTCACATGTGTCTATGATGGGTGGAATATAGCTACAGTTAGCCGCAGGGCTAGCGAAAAACAACAGAATATACTTAAGTAAATAAAAACAGGCGTTGTTTCATGTTTGAAACCAGTCAATGTGCACCGTCATAGTCAACCCACATGAGGACAAACTAACAAAGACGAAACAATGTAATAGCAACTTATAGTTTGACATTAGGGCTTCTAAAGGCTTACTGCATAGCACATGGCTAACTTGGCCTGTAGCCAACAAGTACAAGATGAACCAAGTCAAATTCCTTGTTTGTGCAACCTTACTTGGGCAATAAAACTTGATTCTGGTTAATGACCCCAATCCACACAGTGAACACAGTCCACACAGTGCTTTTTTAATTTATGACATTTATTAATC
Source organism: Sprattus sprattus (assembly GCF_963457725.1). Lineage (NCBI taxonomy): Eukaryota > Metazoa > Chordata > Actinopteri > Clupeiformes > Clupeidae > Sprattus > Sprattus sprattus. Next base: position 24,105,833 of record NC_137920.1, read on the forward strand.
TATTTATTAATTGTTATTTATTATTATTTAGCTGTGGAAGAAGTCTGTTGCTGCCCCTTCTGTCTCGTTGTCTTTGTGGCAATGACAATAAAGTACTTTGAACTTTGAACTTGAACTTGAACCTCTGGATCTGTAACCGACCTGGCACAGATCCATTGTGCATCTCGAATGGTCAATGGCCACAGGGAACCTTAATCAGTGTGTGTGCTCCAGGGGAACGGATCTGTTACGTATGGAGTGGCCAACCTCAGACGAGAGAAATGAACTGGGTTTTTGCACATTCATCAGTTACATCTGGGTTTTCCTGGCTCTGTCTCAGCACTGGTTGTTCACTCCTTTGTCCAAATGAACAATTAAAGAACAATAACAAAATAATACTTTGAGAAGCAAAGTACTGCGGAACTTTACTCAAAGTTACTCCAAAGTGTGTTCCCCTTCCTCTCCAGGATTTTCAGAAATGTTTCTTCTTCTAATGTACATCAGTCGAAAATTCCTTCCCATTCCTTCAATTCTGCGTGTTATCCCCTTTCTACATCAACAATCAGAGACATTCTAGCAGCGAGACCACCTACCGAAGGGGAATATGAAGCAAGACGCACTCTACTCCAAAGCAGGCTGCCTTCATTCTCTCCTTCGCCTCATTCATCACACCCTTATCTATCATTTCTTCTCCGGGCTTTAAAGTGAACTGGGCTTCAGTCTTGGGCTTTTAAATGTTTAATGTGGCTGTTTTTAAAAGTGAAAGCAAATGTTCGGCATGGGTACTGTGTCTATATCATTGTCTTTTATTTTTATTTTTTTATTTTCAATTCTATAAATAATACTACTTTCATTGTTTTATTTATATTTTTGTTATGGTGCCTCAGTAAAATTTTAAATGAGGGTCTCTACTGTAGAGTTTTCCAGAGCATGAAAGATGATGAGATTTGTAACGCCCCTGGTGTTTGACAGAAATTAAGCTGACATTAATCCACATTGTTACAAGATGCACTCATGAATAGAGGTAAGAAGTTGTCATGATGTGTGGTTGCATAGGAGATACACTGTGTTAAATTCGTTGGTTAATTCATGAATTACTTGTACCCATAGTTCTTTGTTCTGTTGTTTACTTAACACATTCTACAGTATTCTAGAACATTCTATCTATTCCATCAGATGAAAACAATCCCTTCAGTGGAACTCATCCAGTGAGAGATTAGAGTGACTATCAAGGGCATGAGTTCTTTCAAACTGGCATCCTCTGTGTAGAGCCGCACAGAGTTAAACTGTTCTACAGCCTTTAGTTGACTCATTTATTAAATGAATTAAATGTGTATGTGTGTCATTGTCTCTGTGTGTGTGTGTGTGTGTGTGTGTGTGTGTGTGTGTGTGTGTGTGTGAGAGAGATAGTGTCTATGTCTGATGTCTGTCTGTCTGTGTGAGTGTGTGCGTGTGATGGTGTCCATGTGTGTGTGTGTATGTGTGTGTTTTTGAGTGTGTGCGTGTGTGAGATGGTGTCCATGTGTGTGTGTGTGTGTGTGTGTGTGTGTGTGTGTGTGTGTGTGTGTGTGTGTGTGTGTGTGTGTGTCCTACCACTCACCCTGCTGATGGAGAAGGTGAGGCCAGGCTGGCCCGTGCAGGTGCCCATGAAGCAGAAGCGCAGCTGCCAGTAGAAGAGGTGCTCAGCGATGAAGGTGAGCAGCGAGAGCACCATGGCTGCCGCCAGCATGTAGAAGACACCGGCCATGTTGTCCACGTCCAGCTGGCTGCTCATCACCTCGTTCTTCTCGTGGTGACAGATGCCCGTCAGCCACAGCGACTCCAGCTCCTCCATCTCACCTGAGGAGGGGACGGAGGGGGGGAGGGAGGGAGGGAGGGGAGAGAGGGAGGGAGAGGAGAGAGGGAGTGAGAGGGAGGGAGAGGTTGATGGGGAGAGAGGGAGGGAGGGAGGGGAGAGAGGGAGGGAGAGGTTGATGGGGAGGGAGGGGAGAGAGGGAGTGAGAGGTTGATGGGGAGAGAGGGAGGGAGGGAGGGGAGAGAGGGAGGGAGGGAGGGATGGAGAGGTTGATGGGGAGAGAGGAGGGAAGGTGGAGGACAGGTGGAGTAGGTATACAAAGAGAGAGAAGGAAGGATAGAAAGGGAGAGAGGGAAGGAAAGAAAGAGAGAGGGAGAGAGGGAATAGAGGGCAAGCGAGGAAACATGGGAATGTGTGGCATTGAAGGAGAGGAAGTGAGAGAGGAAGAAAGACAGGAAGAGAAAGGAGGGAGGATGGTAATAGAAAGGGGTGGAGGAGGGGAGAGACAAAAGAGAAAGAGGAGAGAGGGAAAGAGAGAGGTGGAGTTAAGAAAAGAAACAGAGTGAGTGTATAGAGAAAACAAAGAATGAAAGAATGAGAAAGCGATAGAGAAATGAAGAGGGAACGTTGGGAAGATGAAGAATGATGGTGTGTAGAGACCGAGTGGAGGTATGCAGAGAGAGAGAGACAGAGAGGCAGAGAAAGAGAGAGAGAGATAGAGAGATACAGAGAGAGAGAGAGAGATTTAGTATGGTTGAGGTGAGAATACGTAGTATAGTGTCAGTGAGTGAGAAAAACAGATGATTGTGGTAAAAGAGGGACACAGAGAATAGATGGTGGGGTAACAGAGAGAGAGAGAGAGAGAAAAGGGAACAGGACACAACAGGAGATCAGGGAGCAGATTAGAGAGGAGAGAGGAGAGAGGAGAGAGGGGAGTTGGTTTAAGGTGAAGGTCATGGAGAAAGAAAAAACAGAAAACAACAGTGAGCAAATCTGATAGCTACCCAACAAATACTGCATATTAGAGCCTTCATGAAGCCAAGATAAATACTGAATATTACAACCTTCATGAAGCTTAGATTAATACTGATGTTACAACTGTCATGAAGCTAAGATCAATACTGAATATTAGAACCTTCATGAAGCTAAGATAAATACTGAATTATGTGGTGTAACTAAAATGTATTCATGTTTACTTGGTTGTGTGTCCAACACATGCATTTTCAAAACCTGTCCACTGTCCAATAAATGCAATCATCAGTGTTTGCTTTAGAGCGTGTCATTACTGCAGTGACTTATTGTGTGTTTACTTGCTTGTGCGTGTGTGTGTGTGTGTTAAACCAATTATGTTTGTGGGTCTGTGTGTGTGTGAGTGTGTGTGTGTGAACACTATTATGTAGATGAGATGTGTTTTGATGTGTGTCAGCTTTTGTGTCTGGTTTGCTGAGAGTAACTTGACAAGTACATGTGTGCCAGTTCCGTCTAAAGTGTGTGTTTCAAGTTTTAATGAGGGCAAGTGTACTCCATGTGCATTCCATTCTGTGTGGGTGTGTGTGTGTATCCTCCGATGAAGTGTGCATGGTTAAAGTGTGAATGGTAAGTATGAAAAGTGTGCATATGTTTATCATCGTATAGTGGGTATGTTAAGTATGTAAAGTATATCATTACATTTACATTAAGTCATTTAGCAGACACTTTCATCCAAAGCAACGTACAAAAGAGAATACGATCAAGCTAAAAGCAATAGAGACCTAGTGTAACAATTAATACTACTTTAATTAAGGAATAAAAAGTGCAGGAATGTATCTACTGTAAGTGCGAGTTAAGTAATAGTTAGAGAAGATAGCAGTAGAGGAAATATTAGGAGAGGTAGAGAAAGGAAGAGGAATGGAGAGGAAGTGCAAGTTAGGAAAGGAGGTGCTCTCTGAAGAGTTGGGCCTTAAAGAGCTTCTTAAAGGTAGAGAGTGACGCCCCTGTTCTGGTAGTGCTAAAAAGCTCGTTCCACCAAGTTGAACTACGAATGAGAATAGTCTAGATTGCCGTACTTGCACAGACGTCAGTGCTTAACAACGCTCAGTAGACGAATGTAGCATTTTCCCTTACAAGGGAATTATCATGTGGTAAAGTGTGTATTTGTATATCATCTAGTATCATCTAGTATAGTGTGTATGGTAAGTATGTAAAGTGTGTATATGTTTATTATCTGGTATAGTGTGTATGGTAAGTATGTAAAGTGTGCATATGTTTATTATCTGGTATAGTGTGTATGTGTATCCAGAGCATGAGCGGTTGCATTACTGTTTGGTGGTACTTGTCTCAGCGATGATGAGTAAACAGCTTTAATTGCATCCGAGTGTTGTTGTTCCGCGCTATGTGTGCCAGTTTCCACTTTCCATCCTGTCTGCTTTAGTTTTGGTAGCATGCTGAAGTTTTATTGTGTTTCATTGTGTTCATGCGTAGGTGAACTTCACTGTAAGCCTTGTATACATGTGTGTGTGTGTGTGTGTGTGTGTGTGTGTGTGTGTGTGTGTGTGAGAGAGAGAGAGAATGTGTGTGTGTGTGTGTGTGTATGTGTGTGCAATATCTGAGTGTGTGTGTGTGTTTGTATGTCTGAGTGTGTGTGTGTGAGAGAGAGTTGAGTGTGTGTGTGTGTGTGTGTGTGTGTCTGTGTGTGTGTGTGTGTGTGTGCATGTGTGTGTGCATGTGTGTGTGTGTGTGTGCATATCTGAGTGTGTGTGTGAGAGAGAGATAGACAGAGGCAGAGAAGAGAGTACACGAGTGTACGCTGGTGTACACCAGAGAGAATGTGACGCAGTTGGTTGGTAAACAAATGAAGCGCTGGGGCGACGTGAGACATTTTGTCATGTTGTATTACCCTCCCCAGGAGCCCAGAGGGGGGCAGCACTGCTTAATGATTGATCTGAGCGGGGTGCTCACGGAGCCAAACCCTGGGGCCCCCAGGGGCCTCTCATGGAGCCGTGGGGAAAGACAGGGACCCAAACAGCCCCACTTAATGTCCCCAGTGGGATAGAGCGAGGAGACACACACACGCACGCACACACACACACGCGCACACACACACACACAGCACGCACACGCACGCAAGCATGGGAGAGAAACAAGCATACACACAAGGAGAGGAGAGATACATACAGATTACAATACAGAAATACATACACCCATTCACACACACACACACACACACACAAGAGGAGGGGAGAAACATGCACACACACACACACACACACACACACACACACACACACACACACACACACACACACACACACCACACACACACAGAGGAGGACGAAGGACACACAAGTGCTGAGGAGAAAGAGGCTTGGAACTCAGAAAGACATCATTGCTCGGAGACACATTGTTGGAGGGACACACAGACACAACATACAGAGGCATAGACATGCATGAATCACAAATAAATACACATGCAAACACACAGATAAATGCAACCAAGCATGCACATATACACACACACAGCCGTTCACGCCCTTATGCTCACACACACACACACACACACACACACACACACACACACACACACACACACACACACACACACACACACACACACACACACACACACACACACACACACACACACACACACACACACACACACGTCCACTTTGATTTGTCTCAGAACAAAGCCCCAGTGGTTGTCCCTGTCCCTGTCAGATCTTCAGACACACACACACACACAAATGTCTGGACTGTTTTTTTTGTTTACTTTCCCCCAAGTATTTATAAGAGAGCAGTGTGACTTTGTGTGTGTGTATATGTGTGTGTGTGTGTGTGTGTATATGTGTGAGTGTGTGTGTGTGTGTGTGTGTTTGTGTCTCTCTGTGTGTATATGTGTGAGTGTGTATGTGATTGTGTATATGTGTGTGTGTGTGTGTGTGTGTGTGTGTGTGTGTGTGTGTGTGTGTGTGTGTGTGTGTGTGTGTGTGTGTAAGAGAGAGAGTGTCTATGTAGATTGGCTTAATGGATGTTCATAGATATGGATCTGCAGCCCTCATCTGTGACAGATCTGTGCTCCTGTCAGTGTGTTAGGAAGGACGGCAAGCTTTCATGTTTTCAAGTCCATTTTTGTGTCCATGTCTGTGTGTGGGTGTCCATGTCTGTGTGTGTGTGTGTGTGTGTCCATGTCTGTGTTTCTGTGTGTGTGTGTGTTTGTGCCCATGTCTGTGTTTATGTGTGTGTGTGTGTGTGTATGTGTCCATGTCTGTGTTTCTGTGTGTGTGTGTGTTTTTGTGCCCATGTCTGTGTTTATGTGTGTGTGTGTGTTTGTGCCCGTGTCTGTGTTTGCGTGCGAGTGTGCGTATTTGTATATGTGTGTGACTGTGTATATGTCTCTGTGTGTGTGTATTTGTATGTGTGAGTGTGTGTGTATTTGTGTGTGTGAGTGTATGTGTGTGTGTGTGTGTGTGTGTGTGTGTGTGTGTGTGTGTGTATTTGTATGTCTGTGTGTGTGTGTGTGTGTGTGTATTTGTATGTGTGTGTGTGTGTGTGTGTGTGTGTGTGTATTTGTATGTGTGTGTGTGTGTGTGTGTGTGTGTGTGTGTGTGTGTGTGTATGTGTGTATTTGTATGTGTCAGTGTGTGTGTGTGTGTGTGTGTGTGTGTGTGTGTGTATTTGTATGTGTGTGTGTGTGTGTATGTGTGTATTTGTATGTGTCAGTGTGTGTGTGTGTGTGTGTGTGTGTGTGTGTGTGTGTGTGTGTGTGTGTGTGTGTATTTGTATGTGTGTGTGTGTGTGTGTGTGTGTGTGTGTGTGTGTGTATGTGTGTATTTGTATGTGTCAGTGTGTGTGTGAGCTCATTTCCGCACCATGCTGTAAGTAGGCCACATGGTGAAAACACACTCATCAGCAGCTTGTGTCACTCTGAACTCCTCGGAGACGATCCCATCATGCAGGACTTGACATGGTAGG
>NC_137920.1:24115056-24127556 GCF_963457725.1 Sprattus sprattus
TGTGTGTGCGTCACATAGTGTCAGGCACGGATGATGACTAACTCATAACAGAAGTGTGGAGCTGACACAAGCCTATTACTTCAACACCTACTGCTTTTCAGCAGAGGGGCCTATTATGAAAGACAGTCTGGGCCTCAGAACCCTATGTGCATGGACATTTGAGTCTGTGTGTGTGTGTGTGTGTGTGTGTGTGTGTGTGTGTGTGTGTGTGTGTGTGTGTGTGTGTATGTGTGTGTGTGTGTGAGAGAGAGAGAGAGAGAGAGAGAAAGGCTTTTTTATGTTTAAATGTTAGGGTACAGTATTCGCTCAGCATCGGCTATCCCAAACCAGCATCCTACATGTGGGGCCAACCGAGCTACAGTTTGCGTCTCGATTCACTAACTAAATGTCATACGGGAGTCAGAACGGAAGCATGGCGAAAAACTGCTCGTTCCAGAACTTTCCGGAGTTTGAAAGTGTAGTCAGGAGAAGGCGAGAGGAAAGAAGAAAAAAACGTGTGGAGGAAAAAAAAGAAAAAGTCTTTTCTTGTCATTTTTTTCCATAACTTTTTTAATCAGAAAAACATCTGCTGCACTGCAATACATCACTTATCTGCTGACTTGGCTGACAGTCGCTTTTGAAGGAGGAAAAAGTAGGGAAAGAGAGAGTTTGGAGTGTGTGTGTGTGTGTGTGTGTGTGTGTGCGTGCGCGCGTCATACATGAGTGAGAGAGAAGAGTGTAACAGATGGATAGAAAGATACTGTAGATAGACAGAGAGACAGTGAGAGAGAGGGGACAGGGAGAAAAGAAACGAGGTGACAGACAAGAAACAGACAGACAGACAGACAGACAGACAGACAGACAGACAGACAGACAGACAGACAGACAGACAGACAGACAGACATATAGATATTGTAGGTAGATAGATCAATAAAGAAAAAGAGAGTGTGAGTGAGAGAGGAAGAAAAGGAAGAAAAAAAACATAGGAGAGAGGAAGAAAATAAACATAATGTTTACAGATAGATAGGATACTGTTGATAGAAAGATAGAAGGAGATGCAGAGGGATGTCAGAAGAGGAGAAAAAGGAAGAGAATGCCAGACAGGCAAGACAGATAGATAGATATTGTAGATATCCAATCAGATAGACAAACAAAGAGACAGACAGCGTACACAGAGAGGACAGCCTCACGGTCACACACATAGAGGAAAAAAAAAAAAAAGCGAAGAAGAAGGTATAAAAAAATTATAAAACCCTGCCCCGGTCATACCGTCTCCGAAGAGTGCTAGGATGGCCAGGTCCACCTGCCTCTTCCACATTGAGTCCTTCTGGATGGCGATGCCGTACCCCGTGGTGGCAAAGATGTAGCCGGAGCCGATGGTCACCAGCTTGCAGCCTTCGTCTCGCCCTGCCATGTAGTTCAGGACCGCCGCGTCGTAGATGAACGCGTCCAGCTTCCTAAACAGAACAACACCCAGAGAATGTAGGTGGCGGTACACAAAAGCACAAGAAACAAATAACCCTTTGTAGCAGGAACTCTTTGGTTCTTTTGTACCGGTACACAAAAGCACAAGAGAAGGAACAGGAACCCTTCATAGCAGGAACTCTTTCCTTTATTTGTACCGGTACACAAAAGAACATCAGAACGAAAACCTGAACCCTTTGTAGCAGGAAGTCTTTGCTTTTTTGTAGCTGTACACTAAAGCACAAGAAAAAATAACCCTTTGTAGCAGGAACTCTTTGCTTCTTTAGTACTGGTACACAAAAGCAACAACGGAAGAAAAGGAACCCTTGTGAGTTTTTTTTGTATCGTAGATGCTTATTGCCAACGCCTTTAAGTGTGTAGGAAATTATGACTGGAAACACCCATGTGTATGGCCATTCGCTGCAACAGTTTAAACCTCTCGTTCTTCAATGCGTTTTAGTCAAATTATCTTGCCCATTATGTTCAAGTGCACTTGTAGGATGTTCCCGACGCCTTACTCTTCTCCTGTATCAGATAGAGAGCACTTGCTTCAGATTCACATGACTGCATAGGGGAGCCCTTAGTACTTAAGGCAGAACTCATTGCGATTTTAACACTGTGATATAAATTCAGTTTTCACTTCGTAATCAAGGGGCACACTCACAGCCTACTTCAGAACTGGTGGACACTGACTCTCCTCAGTTCAGTGACCCTAACCCTCAAAACAATAAGGTATGCCACGGACGTATAACTGTGGTGGACTAAGAATACCACAAGACTGAACACACAAAAAATAAAGCAGTAAAAAATGGTCAAGGGCGCTATTATTCTCTGTTCACAACGTCCTACTTTACATTTTTCATGCTAGTGTCCAGGCCATTGGTTTGTAATGTTGTAAGAAAGTGTTATTATGCCCGGTAACAAGTAACAGTACAACAATGATCAACAGCTGTTTGATGCTGAGGTCCACTGAAATGGGTTTGGGATTGTGTGACTACCTGTGTTTAGTGCAGTCGACATCCACTCATCTGCCATGTTTTATCAGAAAATATTCAGTAGAATAATATGTTTATTGCCGAGAAGATTTCCACATCAAAGGACAGCTCAGTAGAATATCTTTTCCTTGATTCTGTTCAAACTAAGTATTTAACAATGTTATAGATGTATCTGAACCTTATGAACGCAGAAGCCAGTGCAATGCTGCAGTGAATACATGACTGTAGATGAATTGTCGTTTTTTGACCAAAAGGCAACTTCAAATCTGAATAGCTAACACTGGAAAGCTGTCCACCACAAAAGGCACTATAAGTGCTTTCTTATGTAAGGGATAATGTATAGATCATTATAGATCATGTATAGAACGCAGGTCATTATCGGGAAAATAAGCCCCGACAGGGCAAACAGCACCTCGACGCGAAGCGATAATGACCGGTGTTCTATACATTATCCTGCTTATTATACGGCTACTTGCCGAAAACAAAAAAATTACTTAACACAGTGTGTCTTTTTACAATGTATTTGTTACTATACGTACTGTTAAAAAGCAGAGAAATAGTTCGCCAAAGACGTTGAAGATTCTTTAGAACACAGCTGCTAAACCGTCCGCTGAAACTCCATTGATAAGTTACCGGACTACTTGCGGAGTGCTACGAAAGACGTGAATCAGAGGCAAAAAGGCCACTTTCCTTGACAGCGGTCATTATTGCATAGCAACGGTCCGTTATCGGTTAATAACGGACCGTAGAACGTTGGGAAGCCTCATTCAAGTGAATGAAGCATTCTACAGCATTAAGAAGAGTCGTGTAATAAATATTGATATCAATGTAGCTTTTGAAACTATTTTCCTTCCATTCGTAATAACCCAAAAACAGCGGGAAGGAAGTTAAAATGACAGGTAGAACATAACGAAGACGGTAAGGACGACAAACGGCAGGTAGAACATAAAGGCGTTTACTGAACTGATCTAGGCGGTGGCACATTTTGGCGCTACGATACAAAATAACCAGTCCTGCCTTCCTGTTTATTTTGGAAATGAAAGGGCATGGGTCGTGGCTGTTTGGAGTGTCCTGGTCAGCTACTATCGTAAGGCGTTGTATTTATTTACATTTACATTTAGTCATTTAGCAGAAGCTTCTTGAAGGTAGAGAGGGACGCCCCTGCCTTCAAGAAGCTCTTGAAGACCCAACTCGCACCTTGGCTTAACTTGCACTTAAGCAGTGACAGTCCCGCACTTCTTTTTTATAGAACCGATTTATAGCCGGCTTACCACTGCCAGCCTATAGCCGAGTACAATATTGGATGACACTCATTCGCACTGCTCTTGCCCCTGCCTTCTAAGCTTATTCTGTCTTCTGCAAACAATCTATTGATCTGTTTATGTAATGAAATAAGCTGCACTGATATGAAGGGTGTTATGTTTACTATGGTCAGCGCTGTATATTCACTTCACCTTTGCCGTTCCTCTAGACGTTAATCATTCCAGAACAGACGCATCATTCGCATTCACTCTTGATACAGAGTTGAAGTGCAATCTGACTTTGTCGATGCACTGTTTACAATGGAAGGCGTCGATTGGTTATGCACACCTTTTTTCCGTGAGAATGACGTATGGTACTGTAGATGATGTCCTGAAGTACTCTGTAGAGACTCTATGGCTCCATCTCGGTTCTTTTATTATCTATCATTTCAGTGGCATTTAATTTCACAGTATGTGCCAAAACATGTATGATCAGGTAAGCAGTAACAAAATATATTCGGTAACATCTTATCTAGATTAGTCCGCCTACAGAGACTTTACAGATGGTTCGTTGAAATTCAATATCAGTCTTTCTCATTGTTTACTGTACATAACCTTAACCCAACCCCTTAACGCAAATTGTAGTTAGCAGAGTTTAAACGGATAGTTTGCTTATTATCTGAGCATCCTTAGAAGGTCTGTAGAGGAGAAAAGTGTGACCACACGTTCTGGTATTGAGGTATATACATGCTGTTTTAAGATTACTGCAGTAAAAAGGTAGGAAAAAGATCAAATCTGACAGAGGTATTCCAAATTCCAAGGATGGTAACAGCGAAGGGTCTGTTCCTTCACTCCACTTCCTGAACTTGATCCCACACTGTACCACAAGTGACAGCTTTTTGATGGTTTCCCTCTCACATTTTTTCTCTTGTTCTTTCTTTTCTCTCTCTGTCTCTCTCTCTCTTGCTCTCTTTTTCCCACATCTGCTTGTCTTATAGAACACGGAGTGCAGGACGAGAGACAGAGAGAAGCGAGAGAGGGATGGGGAGAGATAGAGGGAGATAAAGAGATAGAGGGAAGGAGAGTGAGGAGAGAGATAGAGGGAAAGAGAGAGAGGTAGATAGAGAGAGAGGGAGAGAGAGATAGAGAGAAGCAAGAGAGGGAGGGCGGAAGAACGAAAGAGGGAGGGGGAGAGATAGAGGGAGATAGAGAGATAGAGGGAAAGAGAGAGAGAGGTAGGTAGAGAGAGAGAGAGTGAGAGAGACATAGAGGGAAAGAGAGAAGGAGGTAGATAGAGAGAGAGGGAAAGAGAGGGAGAGAGAGATAGAGGGAATGAGAATGAGAGAGGGGGAGAGAGAGAGAGGGAAAGAGAGAGAGGGAGAGAGATATAGAGAGAGGGAAAGAGAGAGAGGGAGAGAGAGAGAGGGAAAGAGAGAGAGGGAGGGAGAGAGAGATATAGGGAAGGAGAGAGAGTGCAGATTCTGATGCTATTATAGGCCCTGTGTCTACCCACTCACACCTCTGTCCACATCCCCACGCTCTGCTGCTCGCCTTTCTCTCTTCTTCTTCTTCTGAATTCCTCTCTTTGTCTGTGATGCTGGAGCTCTCGCAGTTCAATTCACTTGTGTTCGATTCAGAGTTACTTTATCAGCATGGCTGTTTAGATACCAAGTTTTGCCAAAGCACAAAGAAGAGAAGAACGACACAGCCATGTGTATTATTATAGCATTGAGGGGGGAAAGACACACTATGCAGTAATATGAATAGTCACATGCACACCCACACATACACTCACATACCACACACACTCACATACCACACACACACACCACACATAACACACACACACACACACACACACACACACACACACACACACACACACACGCCTATACAAAAGATGAAATACAATCATTAGGTCGTGCATCATGGATAAATGTCAGATCTGCTGTCCCTTATGCGATGGCAGGCTGCAATGCATCCAGTGGGGCAGTCCGCCCTTCTCTGAATACGTGTGCCAATTTAGCCGTGTCTTTACAGGACTCAAATTTAGAGTTTTGTCTGAGAAATTGTAAGAAAAAAAACGACCTCTTTCTTGTAAGTTTCAAATTTTGGACAGTATAGGAGAATCTCTGCAGTGCATCTCTGCCTCAGCCTCACCAGTCAAACAGTGGTCACAGATGCGCTTGCTCTTTTGGAAGCCATGTTTTTTGTATCTGCCTTTCTGTATGGCAAGACTGTGGACACCTAGTTTATACTCGGTGAGAATCTTTGTACGGATCTCCGACGGTGGAGATAAATAATCTCTTTTCAGTGTCAAATAGCATTTCTAATTTGTGTCGTGATTTGGTTTGATTTTCCCAGTGTTCCAAATAACCGTTGTTTTGTTTCATGATTAGATTTATTCTCTATCTAAATCCCTCTCTCTCTACATATAAATCCATCTCTCTCTACATCTCAATCCCTCTCTCTGTCTCTCTCTCTTCCAGTCTCTAGTTGTCTGTTTCTCTATCTCAATCCCTCTCTCTTCCTTTCTCCCAATTCTTCTCTTTCTATGTAATGCTATCGCTTTCCTGCTCTCTTTTTTAAAATCTATAGCACTTTAGTGCTCTCTCTCTCTCTCATCTCAGGATTCTTCTCTGCGGATATTCTGCTGTTGCACAAACTCAACCTCTCTACACCCCCCACATTTCTGTCCTTTCTTTCTGTAGCTTCTCTCTCATCCTCTCTCTCCCTCGCTCCCTCTCTCTCTCTCCTTCTCTCTCTTTACATTCTCTCCTTCTATTTTCAGTCTCCCTGCCACCCACCACCATTCCCTGCTTTGTTCCGTCCCTCACGTAATCGCTCTTCCTTTCCTCCCTCTCCCTGGCTCCCTCCTTCTTTCCCTCCCCCATTTTCATCCCTCTCTCTCATCCTTCTCTACCTCCTTCTCTCCCACCCTCTTTCATCCTTCTCTCCCTCACTCTCGCTCATCCTTCTCTACCTCCTTCTTTCCCGCCCTCTCTCATCCCTCTCTCTCTCCTTCTCTTCCTTCTTCTTTCCCTCACTCTCTCTCATCCTTTTCTTACTCCCTCTCTCATCCCTCTCTCTCTCCTTCTCTACCTCCTTCTCTCCCGCCCTCTCTCATCCCTCTCTCTCACCCTTCTCTCCTTCCTTCTCTCCCTCACTCTCTCTCATCCCTATCTCTCATCTTTCTCTCCCTCCTTCTCTCACTCCCCTCTCTCATCCTTCTCTCCCTCCCTCTCTCTCATCCTACTCTCCCTCCTTCATCCCTCTCTCCATCCCTCTCCTTCATTCCTCTCCCACATTCCTCTCTCCCATCCCTCTCCCACATCTCTCTCTTCCTCCCTCTCTCTCATCCCTCTCTATCATCCTTCTCTCATCCTTCTCTCCATCCCTCTCCCTCCCTCTCTCCCATCCCTCTCTCACTTACTGGCTGGGAAGTTGTTTTGTGAGGCTGGAGAGGATTGGCAAGTAGCTTTTCAAAATAAGAAGCAGATCATGGGCCGTCTTTCTGGTTCCTTTCTAATCTGAAGACGTAATACATCTGGATCTTACAGGATGTTTATCTTGGATGTTGAACGTCTTCGTTTTCGTTGAATGTCTTTGCTCCCTCCTAAAACGCTAGTTTTGTCCATCTCTCTCTTTCCAGTTCATTCCATTTCAAATGGCCTTTGTTTGTTCTGAGTGCTGGGTTTGATTTGTTGCAATATTGCCGAAGCAATCAGTGACTCAACAACTCAGCAATCGTAAATATCTTGCAATATGACCAAAGCAATCGGTGACTCCACAATAAAGCCAAATTGAAAACTTGGGAGAGAAAAGAAATGCGTCATCATTTCAATCTTCATTTCAAATCTTAAATAGTTTTCAATCATAATTATCCTACATACAAATAACATATCCATTTAATATAGTATATGGTATAGCAGAGAAGGCTGTTATGTATCTATATGTATGTATGTATCTTTTTTTTTTTATATATACTTTATTTTTAAAGAAACAAAGATACAATGAGACATACATATATACATACAAACATGGAAACAAAAGGTTGGTCACCTATACATGTATACTGCTGGTATAATGAAGAAAATAAATGTCAGTTTACACAGTAACAGATCAGTGGTGATTCTGTGAGGTCACAAACGCAATCCATTTTACCCAATATTGCAGAAATTTATCAAGCCTTAGATTCAGGGAAAAAGTCATTCTCTCCATATTTTGAACATCCTTAACAATATCAATCCAGTCAGTCTCTGTTGGAGGTTCGGCCTGTAGCCATTTACGTGTTACAGCCTTCTTGCTGGCTGCTAGTAATATCTTTAACAAGTATTTGTCTTGCACCACTAGGTCGACTGCGATATTGCCCAAATAGATTGTAGAAAAGGAACAGTCAAACCCATCTCCAAAAACAGTCTGTATTATTTGTATTACCCCCTGCCAGTATGGCTGAATGGCTGGGCAGCTCCAAAATATATGAAAATGATCTGCCAGCTGTTCTCCACATTTCCTCCAACACAGACCCATTCCTGCCTCCCCTGTTTGTGCACATTTTAATTTGGGGGTTATGAAGTATCTAAGCAGATTCCGCCAACAGAATTCCCTCCAGAGGCCTGAGCTGGTGGAAGTGGACTGCACAGAGCACATATTTAACCAGTCCTCCTCTGAAATGACAAGGCCAGATTCTTTCTCCCATTTTAATCTAACCTTATCTGTTGAGTGTTTTCTACTGGATTGAATACTTGAGTATAATCTTGAAACAAGTTTCCTGTTGTCCGTAAATTTATACATGTTAATAAATATGTCAACTAAACTGGCATCACCTGTCTCCTTGGATTTAATCTCCTTATTAAAGTAGGTCCTGGTTTGTAAATACCTAAAGAAATCGAGTTTTTCTAAACCATACTTCTCTGAAATTTTCTGAAAACTCTCCAGTTCTCCCTTTGATAAGATTGAACAGTAAGAAGTGATGCCAATCCTATGCCAATATTTAAACCTCCCATCGATCCTCGCCGGCATAAAGTCCGGGTCAAAAGCGACCCATCTCAACAGTCTAGACCGTCTTTCAAGTTGTGGTGATTTACATTCCTTAAACCAGATTCTAAGAGGAACTGTAGTCCATTGATTTAAACTTTTAACATGCTGCCCAAACAAAATTTTGCTTCCTAATATGGATTGCAGCGGTATATCTAGCTGTGAAGTTTCCAAGTCTTTCCATTTTGCTATATACATTGTATGTATCTTTTTGTCTCGCTTCTGTGTAAACTATATTTATTTTTCGTTCAACGTTTCACTCACACGTCTGCTTTTTGATGTTCTCTCTCTCTCACACACACATGCACACACAAACACAAACACACAGACACACACACACACATGTAACTGCATCTCTCTCTCTCATCTATATTCATCCATCTCTTCTTCCGTACTTCCCTCTCTCTCCCTCTCCCGCTCTCTTAGGGCTCAGATACACATACGCGTTTTTGTAAAAAGGGGACGCGAGCAAATGCATTGATTCCTATGGTACGGCGCGTTTAAAGCGTGCGCCCCTTCTCCACCACGCGTTGCGTCTTTGAAGCGTTTTATTCTCTATTCTCAACTTTCCAGCGTATGGCAGGGAAGCGCACCACTTCTGTTTTGGCCGCCGCACTTTGCCAAGGCGTTACTGAAGCGTTTCTGCCTGAAAAAAGACGCGTATGTGTATCTGAGCCCTTACCCTGTCTTCAGGCTGTGCAGGGCCTCGTCCACGTTCTTCTGGTGGAAGCTGGTCATGTAGCTGTGCATTTCCTTGTAGTTGTTCCGGATGTTTCTCTCCGTGCTGCCGTTGGGCACTGTACCGAAGCGGAAGGGGGGAGAGAAGTCGTTCGGCCGTTGGAACTGGAATGAGAAGAACAAGGAAGAAGAGATGAAGGGTGGAAAGAACTTCACAAAAAAGGGGTGCTTCAACTAGATAGTTCTTAACGGAACCATAGCACTTACACAGTTGGTTTTTAAAAGTCATTAAGTGGTCATGGTCATATGGGTCTAGGAAATGTAGGCTCGGTTTAAATTTCACATGATTAAATAAGACTGTGTACCATGTAGATCTACATCTATATTCCTCTATACAATCTATATATGAGATCTAATTTAAAATCTATATTCCTCTATAAGATCTATGTATAAGATCTCATTTAAAACCTATATTCTTTTATAAGATCTATATATAAGATCTCATTTAAAACCTATATTCCTTCATTGCTATGGTTAAATAAACCCAAGCACCAAGTAGAACCAAGCAGATCTGCATCTTTATGTCGGTATGTACACCTGTTTCTATGATAATAAACAAAACCATATTAAACATAACACAGAGAAGACTTTGAAAGCCCTGTCCTCGGTCCAGCATGACAGCCCTTAAAGTTAACCCTCAACATCATCAGAGGCATTAGAACCCTTAAAGTAGTAAAACTCTTACAGCTAACCCTCAACATTAACAGAGGCATTAGAACCTCTAAAGCAGTAGAACTCTTACAGTTAACCCTCAACATTACCAGAGGCATTAGAACCTCTAAAGCAGTAGAACTCTTACAGTTAACCCTCAACATTACCAGAGGCATTAGAACCTCTAAACCATTAGAACTCTTACAGTTAACCCTCAACATTACCAGAGGCATTAGAACCTCTAAAGCAGTAGAACTCTTACAGTTAACCCTCAACATTACCAGAGGCATTAGAACCTCTAAACCATTAGAACTCTTACAGTTAACCCTCAACATTACCAGAGGCATTAGAACCTCTAAACCATTAGAACTCTTACAGTTTACCCTCAACATTACCAGAGGCATTAGAACCTCTAAACCATTAGAACTCTTACAGTTAACCCTCAACATTACCAGAGGCATTAGAACCTCTAAACCATTAGAACTCTTACAGTTAAACCTCCACTTCATCAGGGGCAGTAGAGCCCATTAAAGCAGTAGAACCCTTAAAGCTAATCCTCTTCATCATCAGAGGCAGTAGAAGCTCTTAAAGCTAACCCGCCACATCATCATCAGAGGCAGTAGAGCTCTTAAAGCTAACCCTCATCATCATCAGAGGCAGTAGAAGCTCTTAAAGCAAACCCTCCTCATCATCAGAGGCAGTAGAAGCTCTTAAAGCTAACCCTCATCATCATCAGAGGCAGTAGAAGCTCTTAAAGCTAACCCTCATCATCATCAGAGGCAGTAGAAGCTCTTAAAGCTAACCCTCATCATCATCAGAGGCAGTAGAAACCTTACAGCAAACCCTCCTCATCATCAGAGGCAGTAGAACTCTTACAGCAGTAGAACTCTTACAGCTAACCCTTCACTACATCAGGGGCAGTAGAACTCTTAAAGCTAACCCTCATCATCATCAGAGGCAGTAGAAGCTCTTAAAGCTAACCCTCATCATCATCAGAGGCAGAAGAAGCTCTTAAAGCTAACCCTCATCATCATCAGAGGCAGTAGAAGCTCTTAAAGCTAACCCTCATCATCATCAGAGGCAGTAGAACCCTGAACGCTAACCCTCATCACCATCATCAGAACCCTTAAAGCAGTAGAGCTCTGAGTGCAGACACAAAGGCTTCTGTCATCAGCAAGACTGAACATCTTTAATCTCATAATAAGTCAGGATTTGAGAGTAGATCTCTGGCTTTGTACAGTGTCTGAGAGATAATTACCGTCGTTTGAGAGAAGTTGATGATTTATTTTACTTCTTTTTTTTAAAGAGGGGGGGGGGGGGGGGGGGGATTCTGTAATTTTGTATTTATGTAACTGTCCAAACTGAAAGGGCAAATTGGTTTGGGCCAAATGTCTCCTCATAGCTAATGTTCCATTTTTTTTTTCATTTAACTATTTTTTTGCTCTGCAGAAAGTCTGTCCAGATGGTGATTCGTCTCTAGCCGCACACTGCCAGCCCGCACGCTGCACTAAAATGGGCTTCCAGTCCAGTCAGGGGCGTAGGTAAGCAGCCCTGATCCAAGATTATATTGGAAGTGAACGCATCGGCTCATGGCTGCTCCCAGCAACAAACATGGCTGTGATCTCACAGAGGAACCTATTTAGAAAGTCATTTAGAAGGTGATGGATGATAAACAGTGGCTCAGAGAGACTTTGGAGAAAGTGCCGGAAGTAAAGCCTGCCGCACGACTCTAAAGGCTGAATGTTCTTTTTTCACATTTCTGATATTAAAATTTTTCACCTTTCGTCTAGAATTAGCAATTCTGTAACAGGTCGTGTCGTTGGATGCTGTCTGCCTGGTACCTGCTTAAGTGGCCTGCCATTAGGTGCGATAAAATAGGAAATCGATCCCATGAAGTGAATTTTAGTAAGAGAGGAAGTAACAACAAAGGACACATTAAAAATAATATAAAAATAATATTAATGCATACATAAAAGAGCTCTGTGTAGAACTGATCAGTTTTCTCTTACGAGAAGCAGCCCCCCCAAAAAACTATTACCTGCACCGGTTCTCGGACTATGCTGAGCTAATTAACATCATCATAAGAGAAGTTTTTCAAAACTTTCCAGTTATGTAATTCTGTGCATCTCAACAGGAACTGCTCTGGTTAAGCCTGCATGTGTGTGTGTGTGTGTGTGTGTGTGTGTGTGTGTGTGTGTGTGTGTGTGTGTGTGTGTGTGTGTGTGTGTGTGTGTGTGTGTGTGTATGTGTTTGTTTGCTTGTTTGTTTGTTTGTTTTGTCCAGCACTTTCTTCCTATGAGACTACAGTTTTTGCCAGAGCGTCTGAATAGTTGAATCTAATAGCTTAATAGCAGGCCATTTGAACAGGAACTGCTTTGGATAAGATTGTGTGTGT
>NC_137920.1:24135056-24150056 GCF_963457725.1 Sprattus sprattus
CGCGACAGATGGAAATAGAACTTTTCTCCTCTTTACCTCCTTCTATCAAACTCTCTGTCCTTTCTTTCTTTATTTCTTTCACCCCTTTTCTTTCCTTCACCCTCTCTGGATTTCTCTGTCAGCACTTTCCCCCCCTACATCCCTCCTTCTCTCCCCCCCGCCATCCCTCCTTCTCCCCCATCGTTGTTTTTACTATTTTCTCGCTATCTTCTCTCTATCTCTCTGTCCATCGTTCTTTGCCCCCCTGTAAGTCTCTCGTTCCCTCCCAGTTTCTCCCTCCACAGGAAAGAGTGGCCTTAATACTCCAGTCCCATGGCTTTCTCTCAATCCCCTCTCCTTTCATCCCCCTATCTCCATCTTTACTTCCCCCCTTCTTTACCCCCCATATCCTAAAGGAAGTGTAACCCTAGGACCTCCATTAGTGTGTTTTTCTCCCCTCCGTACCCCCCTCTCTGTCTCTCTGCCGCTCCCTCTTTTAAATTCTCCCTCTGGGTATCTCTCCATCTCTCTGACATTCTCTCTCCTCTCTCTCTCTTCACCTCTCCATGGCTCTCTTATCCCCATTCCTCCCTCTAGTGCACCCCTCTGCCTCTCCTTTTTTTGTTCATCACTATGTTATCACTCTCTTTTCTCTATCTCTCTTCTACCCTCTCCCCCTCTCTACCTCTTTTCTACCCTCTCCTCCTCTCTACTAACCTTTCCTCCTCTCTATCTCTCTACTACCCTTTCCTCCTCTCCCCCTCTCTTCTACCCTCTCCCCCTCTCTACCTCTTTTCTACCCTCTCCCCCTCTCTTCTACCCTCTCCTCCTCTCTATCTCTCTACTTGCCTTTCACCCTCTCTTCCTCTCTTCTACCTTTTCCCCCTCTCTACCTCTCTTCTGCCCCCCCCCTCTCTCTACAGTTTATGGTGAGGGGGGCACATTACGATTTAATCTGCTTATTATAACTTGGTTAATGATGTTAAGACATTTTTAAGTGTATTTTTGAAAGTGTAATGTGGAGAAGTAGTTACATTTCCAAAACGTAAAAAAGTAAAAAATACATTGTTATGCTGTGAGAACGAAATGATATCCTGAAGGTGTAGTGTATTCCTTATTTCCAAATGTGCTCTTTGCTGTATCTGTTCTCCTCAATAAAATATCTGATGACTAAGTCATATTTTCCAGTCATGATGATCACAGATATTTTACCTTCATTCAGGAAGAAATGTGTGTGTGTGTGTGTGTGTGTGTGTGTGTGTGTGCGTGTGTGTGTGTGTGTGTGCGTGTGCGTGTGCGTGTGTGTGTGAAATTTGTCCTTGGATAAAGTACCAAGACTAAGACTAAAATATAAAGTAATTATGCAGAAGGTTCCGGTGATATTTAGAGCCCCCCCAATCCCTTCCCTATCGTGTTTTAGAGAAGATGTTTGCATTGACTCAAAGGACCACATAGAGTATGTCATTTGGCATTTTGGTGTTTTACCAAACCCCTCCCATTTACATGATGGAGATCTCTGTGGATGGTTTAATGTAAGGAAGGGAAGATCTTGAGTTCTGTAAAGCCCAATGGTGAACATATGACGGAGGGAACACACATTGTTATCTGATATAATATGAGTGTAAGATGACTGAACACAGTGTTATCTGATATAGTGTGAGACAGCAGACTGAACACAGTGTTATCTGGTATAGTGTGAGGGTAAGCCTTAACAGCCGACGCGTGTATATATCCTTTTGCATCAATGTTCAATAGCATTTGCCAAATGTTCAAAAGAATGACAAATTGCTGTTCTGATGTGAATATCCTATTTTCCACTACATCCCCACCACCCTAACCCTCTCTGTTCCCTACTCTCTCTCCTCTCTTCCCTTGTCTCTCTCTCTCTCTCTCTCCCCTCCTCACTCTCTCTCTCTCCCCTCCTTCTCCCTCTCTCTTCTCCTCACTCTCTCTCTCTCTCCCCTCCTTTTCTCTCTCTCTCTCCCCTCCTGTCTCTCTCTCTCTCGCTCTCTCTCCCCTCTCCTTTTCTCTCTCTCTCTCTGTCTCTGTCTCATTTTACTCCCCCCCACACAGCTTTTTTACCCTTCCTCATCCATCTTCTCTGCCGACCAGGTAAGTGGTCATTTCAGCCATAAATACCCAGTCCTTGGGTGACACACGGAACTGGGGCAGAACACACAGCTCCATAATGAGAATAACCGTATGCCTCATTGTACGTCTCCTTGCCATCATCCCCCCCCCCCACCCCCCACCTGTACTCTCTCGTTTCATTTCTCTGTTCCCTACTCTCTCTCCTCTCTTCCCTTGTCTCTCTCTCTCTCTCTCTCTGTCTCCTCTTACACCCCCCCCCCCCCCCCACACAGCTTTTGAGGGGCAGAACACACAGCTCCATAATGAGAATAACCGTGTGCCACGTTGTACGTCTCCTTGCCATCATCCCCCCCCCCCCCCACCTGTACTCTCTCGTTTCATTTCTACCTCCAGCTGCCCCCCTTCGCCTCTCTCCACTCTCATTCACTCCACCTCTCAGGGCTCGCGGGCATCTCTCTCTATTCTCCCAGAAAGAGCGCCCAGGGTTTGTGGCTAAATGTATAAAACATGCGCACCAACGGCGAACGCACCCACCGCAACGACGTGCCGCGCACTCTTCAAAGGAAATTCAGGATGTCGACAGGTGAAGCGGTATACATTTCCCAATCCAGTCCTTTTATGATCATGTGAATCTTGAGTCAGCGGATCTCCTATGGCTGATGATTGGAAGTGAGTGCTAATTTGAAGAGCTCGAGATAATAACTAGCGACAAGGTCTGATTATCTGACGTGATTGTGGGAAAATTATGATTAACTGAAAAGCTGCCTTGAGTTCAAATAAATTTCAGTTCCCAGTCCAAGTCCATTTAGTTGAATTTCTTTTCAGCATTTGCAATTAGCATAACAGGGGTTTTGTAGAACCCAATGCTTGAACCTGTTATAGCAAGCTCCCCGATGACACTACTGTCAGTACTGAAGGTGTTCATTTCATAGATAAAGGAAAGAATTCAGTGTAACATTATTTAGCATAACGCGCACAGGTGTTAGACTGTCCACTTGTTTTTGAGTTAATGTTTAGCCATATATATGTGTGTGTGTGTGTGTGTGTGTGTGTGTGTGTGTGTGTGTGTGTGTGTGTGTGTGTGAGTGTGTGTGAAAAATTTGGGGTTGGCAATGTTCATTTTTAAGGGCCAATGCCGATATTGATATCTAATGGCTTAGGATGGCCGATGACCATATATCTATCGATTCCTAACGCAGACATGACAATCATTATTTGAGATATTGCACTTACCTAGCAACAAAACACATCGCATACAACAGTATGTTGGTACGCATGCTACTGTACAGTTTTGAATGATTAGCAAAATATGTGCTTGCACTTTAAATATCAGACTGTGTGTGTGTGCGCATGTATGTGTGTGTGTTTGTGAGTTTGTGTGGACAGCATTGCCAATGCCTACACCTACCACATTTGCGAAGTTGCATTTGTGTTGTCTTACAATTTCTGAGAAAAACAACAAAAACAAAATCATAGTTTACATATATGTGCTGCAGCATTCAGTAATGCATGTGTGTTCTCTCATACTGAACAACTAATGTGTGGTGTGTATTTATTTCCCCACGATATAGTATAAAATGCATATATACTATTCTCCATCATCTTCTACATGTATATCCGGAGGCCCTGGCAAAGAGACAGAGAGCACAGCTCAAATGAGCTGATCGTAAAGCAAGACAGTCATTTGCCTAATGAGCAAAAGAGAAAGAAACAGAGAGAGAGGGAGAGAGAGAGAGAGGGAGAGATAGGGAGGGAAAGAGAGAGTGAGACAGAGAGAGAAAGACAGAGAGAGAGAGAGAGAAAGCGAGAGAGCAGAGAGAGAGAGAGGGAGAGACAGAGATAGAGAGAGAGAAAGCGAGAGAGAGAGAGAGAGAGAGAGAGAGAGAGAGAGAGAGAGCGAGAGAGAGGAGGAGGATTTAGTCATGTGCAATGTGTGCGGCGCCCGTTTAGCATGGCGAGTCGTTAAGGGTTTGCCTGTGATGGATCCTAATTTGATTGGTCAAGATCACGTCTCCCCCGGACACCTCGCATCACACACCAGCTGGACCAGAGGCAGCCTCGGGGACGGCTCATCTTCTCCTTCTCTCCGTCACTCTCTCTGTCCCTCTTTCTCTCCATCACACTCTCTGTCCCTCTTTCTCTCCATCACACTCTCTGTTTCTATCCCTCTTTCTCTGTTTCTATCCCTCTTTCTCTGTTTCTATCCCTCTTTCTCTGGTTCTGTTCGTCTTTCTCTGGTTCTGTTCGTCTTTCTCTGGTTCTGTCTGTCTTTCTCTGGTTCTGTCTGGTTCTTTCTGTCTTTCTCTGGTTCTGTTCGTCTTTCTCTGGTTCTGTTCGTCTTTCTCTGGTTCTGTTCGTCTTTCTCTGGTTCTGTTCATCTTTCTCTGGTTCTGTTCGTCTTTCTCTGGTTCTGTTCGTCTTTCTCTGGTTCTGTCTGTCTTTCTCTGGTTCTGTTCGTCTTTCTCTGGTTCTTTCTGTCTTTCTCTGGTTCTGTCTGTGTTTCTCTTTTTTCGGTCCAACTTTCTCTGGTTCTCTGTCATTACTCTCACACTTACATGCGTAAACACAGATACTAAAACTTTCAGTTTCTATCCTGTCTCTCTCTCTCTAATATTCGTTCTTTTTGTCGTTCTGTGTTATCTATCTTTCTCTGATAGCTGTCTTACTCTCGCACTGATGCGCTCTCTCTCTCTCTCTCCTTAACTCTCTTTTCCACTTCACCTCTTTCTCTATGTCCATCTTTCTCTGAGCCTCTTTGTTACTCTCAACTTCATAAACACAAACACTGAAACACACTTTCCCTCCTCAATCTCGCTTTCTCTCTCTCCCTCTCTCTGTCTCTCCTTAACTCTCTATTCATCTTCACCTCTTTCAGTCCAGCCGTCTTTCTCTCACATTGTTCATTACTCTCACACTGATATGCATAAATACAACCCCCCCCCCCCCCCCCCCCCCCACCCCCTTACCTCTCTATTTTCTGTTTTTGTTATTCTCTCTGCCGGTCTTTCTTTGATTCTCTTCATTATTTTCACACTAATAAGAATAAACACAAACACTCAAACTCAATCTCCCTTCCCCCCCTCGCTCTCCTTTACTCTCTCTTCATTTCTCTATCATTTCACATGTATCCATTTTTCTATAATTCTCATCATTACTCTCATAATCATGTGCAATAAACACATACACTCAAACTCTCTTTCTCTCTCTCTGCCCCCCCCCACCCCCCCACTCTCCCCCCGATCTCTCTCTCCTTTTCCTACTCCTCATTCATCTTTCTATCCTGTCTGTCCATCTTCCTCCAATTAGCATCATCACTCTTACACTCATATGCGAAAACACAGACAGTCAAACCCCCCCACCAGCCCCACCACCACCCCCACCATCTCAATTCAATTCAAGGAAGCTTCACCAGCGTGAATGTTGCAGCAACACTGTTACCATAGCCACACACACACACAACCCATTAAAAACGGAATAATTATGTTGAATAGAATTGAAATGTTATCAGAAAATGAGCCCATTGTTAATAATAATAACAAACAGAAATTGAGCTGGTGTTTTGCTATGAGAGGCCTCAGTGGCTGTTCCTCATGTTCTGGCTCAAGCTGCTACACATGTTGCTGCCTGAGTGGCCAAATCCCTGTTCTCTCCCAGAAGGGAGAAAACTATACGTTCTGTATGGTCAATTTTCTTCATTCGTATAGTTTTGAAATTCAGAGAGGATTGAGTAGAATTTAGTCAATGAAGATTCTTTAATTTCTGGCAAAGAAGCTCTATCTCTACAGTAGGGTTGCCTAGATACGAGCGGCCATTGGGTTGAGGGTTGGGGTGACACATCAACATTCCACAAGATTTTTCTTTTTTTCAAAGTTTGATTGATTGATTGATTGATTGATTGATTGAGTATCTAGTAACGGAGGGTTCTTGTCCATCTGTGGAGGAAGTAGTACTCGGTACCTTACTGAAATTAAGTTGGTCCGCATTATCCAAATAAACACTGATTATGGAAATCCAAATTGTCCGAAAGCACTGGCACCTGTCCCTGCACCTGCACTTTTCACCCTGAGATTTGGGTGGCCAGGTTAAGATGGCTGAGCGGTTGTCATGGAGAAACAAAATGGAAGGATCTGGAATAAACAAGCCAGTGTCACTCTTAAAAGTGTCTACACTGTTGTCCACAAGATTTTAAGTTATTATAAAATGATCAGTGACTTGGACTCTCTCAATAAAATGAGGGGGATCGAATATATTTGCAAGGTAAATGAAGAGGGCGTGTTCCAGCTTAAAAGCGGAGTACATACATTGATTGATACTGAGCAATGTTTATCTTGTTTTTCCATTTGCTTGAATTTCTAGATTTGACCTTTTGTGTGTTTCCTTTTTCCTGGTAGTAATAAAATAAACAAAAATAAATAAATAAAAAAGTCCAAGTCTCTCTCTCTCTCTCTCTCTCTCATATCTCACTGTTACATACTGCACTGATATACTGACGATACACACAATGACAGCATGGCCAAGAGCACCAGGATATTCCTTTGATTAGTGCAGTATAAACCACAGCCCAAACAGTACCAATAAGAGTGGTAGTGGTAACAGTCGCTATAATGGGAGTGGTAATACGTTTCTGTAGTAATAAGGTGAATGTAGTTTTACTTGTGCCAGCCGTTACTACGATGTAATTACTATGGTATGTTTTTTTTAGCTGTTGTTTGACAGGCTTGTGTGGATGTCTGTTGATGTGATTGTTGTGGTGTACACGTTTGTTCGTTGTGATTGTTTGTTGAGGGGGTGTTTGTTGTAAACTTTCTGCCATTTACATCTCACACCGTCCCATCTCTGACATTTGGTTGGTTTGTGTCACTGTTAACATTCCTCATGGCTGCATTGTTTGTTTTGGTTTGCTAACTGTTTGCATTCCATTCGGACAGTTGGTTGATTGATGTCATTTGCCGAGATTGTTTGTCATGCGTTGTTGTTTATTGTTTGTGTTTTTTCCCACTGTTTACCTCTCCCACCAAGCCGTTCCAGGTGCCGTTGATCTTCTTGCCGTGCTTGCCGTTGGTCACAAGGTACAGGTCGTAGGTGAACTTCACGCCCTTGGCGATCTTCTTGAGGATGTCAATGCAGAAGCCCTTACAGCAGCGTTTGATGTAGATCCCCGAGGCGATCGTCGTGTTGCTAAGGGGACAGGATTGGAAGGGGGGAGAGGGAGGGGGAGGGGGAGGGAGACAGAGAGAGAAGGAGGGATGAGGGGGAGGTGAGGTGGAGGAGAGAAAAAGGGGGTGGATTAGAGTTTTGGCAGGAGCCGGGTGAGGAACAGGTGGGAACGACTCCACAGATGGAGAAAGGGATAGAGTGAGAACGGGGGCGATAAAAAGATTAAAGATGAAACAGCGCAAAAAAAACAGAGAGAGAGAGAGATAGTGGGAGAGAACGAGAGAGAGAGAGAGAAACTCTAACAGAAACGATGATTCAGATGAGGAGATACACTACGTAGTCGAGGGGATTTCTGCTTCCATTTTGTCAGTGGTACGTTTTCAACAGGAAGTTATCGATAGTGAGCATTCCACTAACGAAGCAGTTCGAGCAGTTCACTAACATTAAAACCGTGCACACTGAATACAGCCCTTCTTGATGTAAATATCAAAATAACGATAACGAAGGACTGATGAATTTTATCACTGGGAATTATTTATTATTAATGTTTCTTCAAGGCTGTGGCATCTACATTAGAAGCTGTCACACAGTGAACTAGTCAGGGGACTCTTAAAGATACTATATGTAGTGTTTGCTGTCCAAAACAAAACAAAACACAATGTTTCTAGACTCAAATGATAATGACAATGTTTCTAGACTCAAATGATAATGACAATGTTTCTAGACTCAAATGATAATGACAATGTTTCTAGACTCAAATGATAATGACAATGTTTCTAGACTCAAATGATAATAACAATGTTTCTAGACTCAAATGATAATGCAATTCCGAGACCATAAATACACAAATAGTTCTGTTCACTCCGTTTGTCTTTTTAGGCAATTTGTTGTATTTCTTTACATTTTCTAGACCTAAACAAATAAAACAAAACAAAAACACACAAAACCTCTAACGATAAAGAATAAAGACTTTGTTGAATTACAATCATTTCACTGTTTTTGTCAGAGTTACATTATATTTACAGTCTATAAATCGTTTTTTTTTTTGGACAACAAAAAACTACATATTGCAGCTTAAAAGAGTCTCCTCAAAACATGAAGGCCCTCCTCAGCGATGACAAGATGAAAGGAGAAGATTCCAACAGACTGTTTGTTTGTTTGTTCACTTGTCACAGGATGCCATCTGATGGCAGCTGAAGTTGTCAAAGATATTACACATGTTCATTTTGAGACCTCTTGTTTTATGGAGTGCCGTGAATGAATGTCGCTTTGCTTTGTCAAATTAGCAAGAAGCACACAGCAGACACACATGAACCCCCGTGAACCCTGTCCACTGTCCTGACTACTTCCTGTTTATTATCACTGCGGAGGATTACCCCCAACAGTTGGGCATCATCATCATCATTATCACCATCATCGTCATCACTACCATCATTTCTCGCCCACTGTGTTGTAATACTGAATAGAGTTTAGATGATTAAACCCATAATGCAATGAGCAGCGAAACAGCCAAATCCATTACATTGGCAGCTGGTCTCTCCTTGAATATTCTTATGGGTCACACTTTATTTAGATGGTGCCCGATAGACTATTTACAGATGCTTAGATTATAAACACACTTTATTTGGATGGTCCCCTATACACTATTTACAGATGCTCAGATTATAAACTCACTTTATTTGGATGGTCCCCTATAGACTATTTACAGATGCTCAGATTATAAACTCACTTTATTTGGATGGTCCCCTATAGACTATTTACAGATGCTCAGATTGTAAACAAACTGCCTGTTGAAACTCTGTTAACTGCAATGTTTGGTTAATGTTGGGGTTAGGGGTTGGGTTTGGTTAAGGTGATGTTCAGTGAACAACTATTAAGACTGAATGGTTATTTTAACAAACAAAGTGTCTGTAGGCGTCCTATCCAAATAAAGTGTTACCCGCTAACTCAACAATAATTAATTTTTAAGTGTCAGAACATTCAGAAACCCCCTCCCCTTTGAGGTGGTATGATCCACTACCGTGCCCCTGCCCGATGTGGATTATTAGGTGGATATTGGTGTCAGACTTTCAGTAATTAGGCTACTTTCGAAAGGATAGCTTAGTTCAAACAAAGGAAATTTGACAGGATGCTTCAGTACTTCTACCATTCAATAGAATACAACATGTTTAAAATCGTACCCAGACTTAATTTCATTCACTGCATTTATTTGTCATCTAGCTAGATGGTTAGCTGATGTTTATATAACCTTTCACTGATCAGATTGTAAGATTGATCAGATTACTTTAACTGGTAGGCACATCTTTGAGACTCATCATAGCCCAAGGTCTTTTCTGCCTTTTCTCCTGGCTTCGGAAGTTACTCTTTCTTTACATTACGCTCAGACGGCAGTGTCTCCTGATGCTTAAAAGGTGTGAATTGAAATAATGTTATGGTAAAACAAATTCTTGTATGGGGAACACGCTGTCTGGAGAACATTTGAATGTGTTCTCCCATTAATACATTAGGCCTATATCATGACAGCAGATGCTTTTGTCCCCCCTCAGAAATGTGCTTTCAGACTTCCGCTTGTGACTATGCCTGGTGTAAATGCACATGATAACACTACATGACTGATATAAAAGCGGAGGCCACAGGTGAGTTCTGAAAACATTTATATCAAAACGAAAATGGCGTTAACACAGTTTAATAATATGAAACCTAATGGAGGGGTGCCATTAACATTTTACTCGGATCTCATCTTGTTTTGTGTTCTATGTTTTCATTTTGTCTAGTCTCGTTCGTGAGACTCGAAGCACTCCCCTTATAAGAGAACCCCTTTAAAACGGGCAACACTTTGACCCCCGCTAATAATTGCGTCTTTACAGAATCCCCCTCTCTCTTAAAGTTTTTTTATATTTGCTCCATGATTTAATGCAGTTTTTCGACTGTTGAAGAACCTTTTCATGTCAGAAAGAGCCATTTCTGTACCATTAAAATAGCACAGGCCTTATAGCACACGGGCCTCGCTCTCCACAGAGCTGTTGGCTATTGAAAGAAAGACCTTTCTTCTGAAATGATATGGCTGTTACATACAGTATGGAGATAACCCCAGGCGCCCACAGCGCTGTGATATAAGAAAAGAGGGGGGGGGATGAAAGCTTTACTGCTCGACTAGCGGGCGCGAGCCGCTGACAATTACTATGCTGCTGCATGGGAGCATTTACATCGCCATCAAAGACGCAGATAGGGTGAGATGACACACTAGATGCCCACCAGCCAGCCAGCAGGCATGGGCATGGACAAGAGGGTGGGCAGGCGGGCAGACAGGCGCCAGGCATCTCAGCTTAACTTGAGCTGCTCACAGCAAGGCACAGTGTTTTTCATAGTAGAGTAGTTTTATTTACACTTGATATACTCAGTATAGTATTTTATAGACTCACTAGAGTTTTTATAAATACTTTATATACTCAGTAGAGTTTTATAAATACTGTATATACTCACTACAGCTTTTATAAATACTTTATAGACTCACAAGAGTTTTACAGTTTTTACACAGCTTGTTAGACATGGGTACACGTGGCACAAACAAGTATGTGTGTCTGTGTGTGTGGTTGGTGTGTCTCTGTCTGTGTGTAGTGTAGCGGTGTGTGTGTGCGTAGCATCCCACTTGAACTGGAGCTTGCTGCAGGGCACAACGTCCTACAAGCAGGTGGCCTGTGTGTGTGTGTGTGTGTGTGTGTGTGTGTGTGTGTGGGCGTGTGGGCTTAGCAGGGGTGTGTGGGCGTAGCGTGTGTGTGTGTGTGTGTGTGTGTGTGTGTGTGTGTGTGTGTGTGTGTGTGTGTGTGTGTGTGTGTGAGGGCGTAGCAGGGGTGTGTGTGCGTAGCGTCTCACTTGTACTTGAGCTGCTTCCGGCAGGGCACGGTGTTGCGCATGCAGGTGCCGCTGAGCGGGTCCACGTCCTCCACGATGACGAAGGGCGCCTCCTCCAGCGTGACGATGCTCAGGTGGTCGTCTTCACGCTCCTCCGTGCCCGAGTAGAGCTCGAAGCGCGGCCACACGTGGTACTTCATGGTCAGGGAGCCGTTCTCCCACTTACCCACCTGAGAGGGCGGAAAGGGAGGAGAGAGGGGGGTAAAGAAGGTTGTGTGAGAGAGAGGGGGGGGGGGGATTGGGAACGAGGGATCAAAGGGAAGGGAGGGGGAAGAGTGGTAGGGAAGGAGAGGGAAGTACGAGGGGAGGGAGAGGTATGAAGGGTGAGGAGTAAGGACGGATGAGGAGGGAAGAAAGGATGCAGAGCAAGGAAGGATGAAGAGGGAAGGAAGGATGCAGAAATAGGAAGGATGGGGAGTAAGGAAGGATGCAAGGATGAGGAGTAAGAAAGGATAGGGAGATGGATGGGGAGATGGATGGGGTTTGCCAAAAAAGGAAGATTGAGCAAATGGGGGAAGGAAAGGAGGAAGAGAGGAACAAGAGAGAGATGCCAACGAAGAAGAAAATAGGAAACGAGGAGAGGAGGATTAGAGATGGAGGAAGAGAAGGAGGGAAAAAGAGAGGTGAGGATGGAGTGATGCAAAGCGTGACAGTTACGGAGAGACGTAGGGGAGGAAAGAGGGGATCAGGGGAGAGAAGGTAAGGGGAAGAGAGAGATTTTGTGGGAGAGGGAGGGATTAAATTGGCAACAGTGCTGGAATTAATCAAATTACTGCCTAATCTGCATGAGGCTGCTGCTCACAGATACATTACTGGTAAAATATACTCACCTTAGGGAGAGAGACAGAGAAAGAAAGAAAGAAAGAAAGAAAGAAAGAAAGAAAGAAAGGAAGAAAGAAACTTAAAAGAACTAAGAGTGTCAACCGCTATACCACTGTTCTACCACTATAAGCACACTGTCTTTAAAAGTCCTCTGTAGTAGATGAACATGCCATACAGTATTATAGTCAAAGCCCATACTCTCTCACACACACACACACACACACACACACACACACACACACACACACACACACACACACACACACACACACACACACACACACACACACACATCCATCAGTCTGACCTTGTCCCACTGCCTCTCCTTGTCCAGCAGGATGATGACCAGCTTCGGGTGCATCTGGTAGCCGTCCTCACTGAACGACAGGTTCCTCCCCTCGAACGTCACATTCATCAGATACCTGGGAGGAGAGGGAGAGAAAGAGAGGGAAAGAGAGGGCTAACTAATGGTTTCACATCAGGTGAGTGAGTCAGTGTGTGTGTGTGTGTGTGTGTGTGTGTGCGGCATCTATGCCCTTACCTGCTTATTGAGTGCATTATAATTTCAAAAGGGAAAAAGAATGAGCAGAGCACAAGACACAGATACTAAGAGAAGCGTTTGTTTTGTGTTGAAAGCACTTTTGAGTCAAATGTACCGACTGTTTCAACAGCATTTGTGCTCCCTGAGAGCCAAACCCTTGGTGTCTTGTGATCTCGGTGTCGCAGGTGACATGTTCTACCAGAGGTCCATAAACACCAAATAATTTTGCCCCAAAATACAAATAACATACGAACGTGTATTTCAAACAGCATGGCACACAAACGTGGCTTGCAAGCGGTTCATTCTACGCAAGAGTGAAAATGAGGCAAAACCATCATAACTTATCTCAGGACAGTAGCTAGTTAACGAAAGGCCGTCAACCTGTGTGAGGAGAGAGCTGCTTGGTCATCCGAGATCAGTGACTACATGCCTCAAGTCAGACCAAATACAAGGCCTGTGCCAAACACTATGTATTGTAATAAGATTATTTACATTTACATTTAGTCATTTAGCAGACACTTTTATCCAAAGCGACATACAAAGGAGAGAACAATCAAGTTACGAGCAGTAGAGACCCATTCATTGCTCTACGTGTGTCGTGCTACTTTAATTGTAATTGTATCATTACTAATATCATATCTAATTGTATCATTACAAATTGTAAATAAAATTCATTTTTACTGAATTTCTGAGTCTTCCTGGTAAAACTGGAGGGGGCTATGCACCACTAGCATTCACTATGGAGGTGAGCTGTGCATACATATGCATTCATTATTAAAGGGAAGGGTTCTGGTGAGGATGATATTGTATACAAATCCATATCACTGTTCTCTGTAATGGGAGGTGTGTGGGAGTATGGATTTCGGCTGGACCCACCTCAGTGTTTCCGTAACAACAGAAGTTTTTAGAACACTCAATCATTTTATTGGATTTGTTTCAAGGCAAAACAAACACGAATGAAAATATTCAATATTCAGCATCATGAGCATCAAGAATTTGGGGAAATGATTTGTGAGGACCCTCCACTATTTCCTCTCTCTCATTCACCCTCAACCTCTACCAAAAGGTTCTTTCAACAACCAGTGTGTGTGTATGTGTGTGTGTGTGTGCATGAGCATGTGTGGTATCCATGTCTGAAGCACAGATGGTCTTTAATGAGATACATCAGGACCCCTGCTCCAGCAAATACACACACACCACACACACACACACACACACACACACACACACACACACATACACACACACAGAGCAGTGGATCCCAGAGGATCAAAAGGACTCAGCCTCCAGCCCTCTCACTCAGTCTCCGCCCCTTTGGTCACAGGGAAATGTGTACATGTGCCATCTTATATACATATGCATAGATATGGTGTGCAATGTTGAATACAGATCTACACTTGTGGTGCGCTATCATCAATACATATGAATACATTTGACGTTCTATCTTACATACATGTGAACATTTGGCCTTCTTTCTTTTACAACAAAGACGGTTCTCATTCGCCAGATCCATCTGTTCCAGATCCAAAACAGTTCTAGAGTCAGCTGGTATCTAGGTTGCAGTTCTAGAGTCAGCTGGTATCTAGGATGCACTTCTAGAGTCAGCTGGCATCTAGGGTGCAGTTCTAGAGTCAGCTGGTATCTAAGATGCAGTTCTAGAATCATCTGGTATCTAGGATGCAGTTCTAGAATCAGCTGGTATCTAGGATGCACTTCTAGAGTCAGCTGGCATCTAGGGTGCAGTTCTAGAGTCAGCTGGTATCTAAGATGCAGTTCTAGAATCATCTGGTATCTAGGATGCAGTTCTAGAGTCAGCTGGTATCTAGGATACAGACTCACATTAGCACTAGTGGAAGCTTCATCCTTCTGCCTACACACACGGCGAAACACAGCGCAAGAAATACTGGGAGGCTCTCCCGCAAAATGGCAGCTCTTTGTGTTTTAAAAATATCTTTAGGTTTGAAGTTTTTTGAGATTGGTGAGATTTAGCATTAGCTTTCACATTAGCTTTAGTGAGCTGAGGCGAGAAGGTCAAGGCTGGCCATGTGGAGTGAACTTAGGGGCTTTGGCCCCAGGACAGGGAGTGTTTGTGTGTGTGTGCCCCAGTACAGGAGTGTGTGTGTGTGTGTGTGTGTGTGTGCCCCAGTACAGGGAGTGTTTGTGTGTGTGTGCCCCAGTACAGGGAGTGTTTGTGTGTGTGTGTGCATGCACATCTGTATGTGTGTGTGTGTATGGGTGTGTATGTGTGTGTGTGTGTGTGTGTGTGTGTGTGCATTCACATCTGTATGTGTGTGTGTGTTTCTATATACATGCAAGTCTTGAGTATCTGTGAGTGATTGTTTGTGTGTCAGTGTTCGTGTGTGTGTGTGTGTGTTTGTGTGTGTGTGTGTGTGTGTGTGTGCGTAAAGAAGTCGGCATTAGTGGCAGTTCAGCTCGGATCATCGCCCGCCCGCGCTCTCCCGCTCACTTTCTGTGGGCTGCCTGCCGTCGTCATGGAG
>NC_137920.1:24152556-24155056 GCF_963457725.1 Sprattus sprattus
TGTGTGTGTGTGTGTGTGTGTGTATGTGTGTGTGTGTGTGTGTGTGTGTGTGTGTGTGTGTGTGTGTGTGTGTGTGTGTGTGTATGTGTGTATGAGAGAGAGAGACAGCCATGTCACATGGGCCATAATCAGCCCTCCACAGCAGGAAGAGGGGCTCCTAAATGAGTCATTCTCACACAGCTGAGTTCAGTAGCAGCTCATACCCTGTGTGGATATGTGTGTATGGAAGTGACTGTGTGTGTGTGTTTGTGTGTGTGTGTGTGTCTATGTGTTTGTGTGTGACAGAGAGTGTGAGTGTATATGTGTGTGTATAGAAGTGACTGTGTGTGTGTGTGTGTGTGTGTGTGCCTATGTGTTTGTGTGTGACAGAGAGTGTGAGTGTATATGTGTGTGTAAGGGAGTTACTGTGTGTGTGTGTCTATGTGTTTGTGTGTGACAGAGAGTGTGAGTGTATATGTGTGTATGAAAATGACTGTGTGTGTGTGTGTGTGTGTGTCTATGTGTGCCAGAGAGTGTGAATGTATGTGTATGTGTGTGTGTGTGTGTGTGTGTGTGTGTGTGTGTGTGTGTGTGTGTGTGTGTGTTTGAGTGTGTGTGTGTGTGTGTGTGTGTTTGAGTGTGTGTGTGTGTGTGTGTGTGTGTGTGTGTGTGTGTGTGTGTGTGTGTGTGTGTGTGTGTGTGTGTGTGCATGTGTGAGTGTGAAAGATGGAATAAGCTTGTCTATACTTCAGGGTATAAGTGTGTGTGGTTTGTGTGTGTGTGCGTTTGTGTTTGTGTGTGTGAGAGTGTGTATGTTTGTGTACGTGTATGTGTGTGTGTGTGTGTGTGTGTGTGTGTGTGTGTGTGTGTGTTCGTGAGTGTGAAAGATGGAGTGAGACTGTCTATACTTCAGTCTATGCGCCTGCAGACCATGCAGCCAAGTGAGTGAGTAGGACATTTAGGCTTTGAGAGCCATCCAAGTGAAAAAGACATTTATAAGACCCATCTTTTCACATCCTGATGGACACTGATCTTTACTAGTGAAATAATAATCCTGGTCGATGAACTGTAAGTGTTTTGTGATATTTCGCAGATTGGCAGCTAAATAAAGACTGAAATATTGCATCAGGTTGTCAACAATACCTGCAGCCTTCCAACCTGTAAGATCCAAGTATTAAACTTGAGTTTTATGACTCTTTATATAAAATAGCCTAAATATCAGACTTGAGTATGATTCTTTATATACTTGTGTGTCCTTATCAACAGTCAGGGTTATTTTCTGAAACTGAAACTAGAACTTAGAAGAAAACTTTTTGTAAACTGAAATGTGTGTGTAGTAAGCATGTGTGTAAGCAATCATAAATACCGCTGTGTATGTGTAAGTGTGTGTGTGAGAGTGTGTGTGTGTGTGTGCGCGCGCTTGCGTGTGTGTGTGTATACACATTTTGTTACTGCAGCTCAGTTGTGTGTGTGTGTGTGTGTGTGTGTGTGTGTGTGAGAGAATAAGTGTGTGTGTGTGTGTGTGTGCAACTGGCTTTTCTTTCTCTCAGCATGTGGCAGGCTGAGGTAGCTGGGGCAGCAGAGTCCCTGGAGAGAGCGTGTGATTATAACTGTGTGTGTGTGTTCCTTTGTGTGTGGCGTGTGAGTAAGAGGCAGTGTGTGTGTATGTGTGTGTGTGTGTACGCATGTGTATGTTTCTGTGTGTGTGTGTGTGTGTGTGTGTGTGTGTGTGTGTGTACGCATGTGTAAGTGTTTCTGTGTGTGTGTGTGTGCGTGTATGTGGTATGTGTGTGTAAGTGGTATGTGTGTGTGTGTGTGTGTGCATGAATAGCTGGGGCAGCAGCAGTGTGGCTGATTAGAACTATGTGTGTGTGTGTGTATGTGGTATGTGTGTGTGTGTTCGTGTATGTATGAGAGACACTATGGGCCCTATTTTAACGATCAGAAACGCAAGTAGGACAGCGCCAAACGCAAGTAGCTGTGTGGGCGGCTCTATGGCGCATTTGCTATTATAACGGCGGAAAAAACACACTTGCGTCCGGCGCAAATGTCAAATGGGTTGGTCCAAAGGAGGTTACTCAGCCATAGGTGTGGTTTCGGCGTAATATGCAATAAACCAATCAGAGCGTCATCTCACATTCCCTTTAAGAGCGAGGAGCGCATATTCCATAGCGGATTGTTATTATAATGGAATTATAGAGGAAGTAGCGCTTCTGTCAGGTGAGCTCTCCTCTCTCGTGCTGCTGGGGCATTTGGGTTTAATGGCATCGGCACATGCAGTTCAACCTCACGTCTTCTAAAGTCCTCTAATCTATCCTCATTTATGTCATTGACACATCCATTATTCATGGCAATGTTTGTGTAAAACATAACATGCCACAAAGAATGCTGCGACTTTTTTGAGGACTGTACTGTAAAGTACCACCTGACCTGTCCAAACACCTGAAGCGCATTTTTAGAATCCCAAATGTTCGCTCTATTATACTGCGTGTGTATGTGTGTTTTCTGTTAAAATGAGTTT
>NC_137920.1:24162556-24167556 GCF_963457725.1 Sprattus sprattus
ACACTCTAAGCCACACACACACACACACTCACACACACCCTAAGCCACACACATTCACACACACCCTAAGCCACACACACACACACACACCCTAAGGCACACACACACACACATTCACACACACCTTAAGCCAGCCTAGCTTGTCCACCACTTCTTTCTTATCCACCAGCCTCCCCATTATTATTCCTCATGTTTCAGGTTTCCAGAGCTTCTCCTGCCAATACTAATACTTCTCTGCTGACACCATTATAATTCAGACTCGTGTGTATGAAATAGGGATTTGTTGACATAATCTCAGCTGTGGAGCGTCAGGGTACCTGAGGCCAGGTTTTATCAACCAAGCTGATTGGCTGCTGTTTTGTGTTTGATTTCAAGCCATCAACACCAACCCAGATACTCAAATCACCTGCTACTGACGCGGGTAGAGTAAACTATTCTCCTCTCGTCATCTCTCTCTTTCTCTTTTTTCTCTCCGACTGTGACTCACTCAATACCTTTCTCCCGCTCATATACTGTAAACAAACTCACAATCAACTTTTCTTCTTCCAGACCTGTTTTATTTCATCTCACTCTCTCTCATCCTGGTCCTTTAACCCTCTCCCTATCTCTCTCTCTGTCACACACACACACACACACACACACACACACACACACACACACACTCACTTACTCACTCACTCACTCACTCACTCACTCACTCCCTCACACACACACACACACACACACACAGACACAGAAACACAGACACACACACTCACACACACACACACACACACACACACACACACACACACACACACACACACACACACACACACACACACACAGACACACATACACACACACACACACACAGACACACACACACTCACCCACACGGTCTCCTTTGTCCTTTTTCACTATTCATCTTCCTCTCTCTCACTTGGCTCTATGCAATCCATCTCCCTCCTCTTCCTCCTCCTTCCACAGTCCTTTTCATCAGTATTTCTTTCACTCTGTTTCCCTCGCTTTTTAAATCCTTCATACTGAACTCCGACTCTCCTTCAGCCATTCCCCCTCCTCTGTTACTTTCCCTCTCACACTCAATTAAATTAAAGGCTATTCAGTTCTGCATCAATGACGGTTTAATTGCATTGTAGGACATTATTGGTGTAGAAAGAGATTCACATAAATGAAAAATAGCAATATCGTGGTTCTCTCTATCTCTCTCTCTCTCTCTCTCCCTGCCTCTCTCTCTCTCCTTCTCCCTTCCTCTTTCCATCCCTTCTCAGCATCTTGCCGTTTCTCTCTTTCCTTTCATTTTGACACTCGATCCCCCCATCCCTCACCAGCTCACCATCTGCTGCTGTGTCTGTGTTTCATGATCTATAACCGAGCCTCTGGAAAATCCTCCCTTTTACATTTTTAGCTATCGTTCAATTCAGTTCAATTCAATTCAATTCAATTTAATACAATTCAGTTCAATACGGTTTATTGGCATGGCCATATAAAGGATAATAGTGCAGAAACATAGAAAACACGTGAAACACATGAAACACACGCATACACACTCATAAATAACACACACACACACACACACACATTCTCTTTCTCTCCCCAATCCTCACCTGTTGGGTACAAGTCAGGCACGTTGTTGGTGTCCCCCGCCACCAGTGATGGTACGATCCAGGTGTACCCATAGCCGGTGAGCCCTACGGAATGCGCCACCTCAAAGATGGTGATGGCCTCCTCCTTGGTGCAGTAGAGCAGGATGACGGGGCTCTGCAGCTTCTTCATCTTGTCCTGGATCTTGGAGTCGCCGTCGTCCACCGACATGTCCAGCAGCAGAACTTCCTCCAGCTCCCAGCCCACAAAGCTGTTATCTATGGTGCTGCGAATCTGGGAGGGGGGCGGAGATGAGGACTACATTACCCATGGTGCAAAGCTGTTATCTATGGTGCTGCGAATCTGGGAGGGGGGCGGAGATGAGGACTACGTTACCCATGGTGCAAAGCTGTTATCTATGGTGCTGCGGATCTGGGAGGGGGGCAGAGATGAGGACTACGTAACCCATGGTGCAAAGCTGTTATCTATGGTGCTGCAAATCTGGGAGGGGGGCGGAGATGAGGACTACGTTACCCATGGTGCAAAGCTGTTATCTATGGTGCTGCGGATCTGGGAGGGGGGCAGAGATGAGGACTACGTTACCCATGGTGCAAAGCTGTTATCTATGGTGCTGCAAATCTGGGCGGGGGGCAGAGATGAGGACTACATAACCCATGGTGCAAAGCTGTTATCTATGGTGCTGCGAATCAGGGAGGGGGGCGAAGATGAGGACTACGTAACCCATGATGCAATGTGGATCCAAGCAGGAGAAAGAGGTCTGGATAGTTCAAATGCTCCTGGGATTTCTCAGAGCTTTGAATTGAGCACGTTAATAAAACAAAACCCTTCTCTTATTTCCTTCCTCATCTGTCACTTCCATATCTGACACACAGCCCGTATAGATTAGAATCGGGCACTGCACCTTTAAGTCCTATGAAACTACAACATCCATATTTGTCGTGCCACTTCTCATCAATGTCATGCTGCTAATGATTTTTCCATCCACCCAAAACATCTGCCAAATGAGTAAATGTAAATAAATGTATTTGCTGCTAAGACAAGGTGAGGGCAAAGAGTAAAGATAAAAGGCGAAGACCACTGGATATGTATTAGTAAACTTGTATTAACCCCTACATCTACTAGGCCTCACCATGGCCTCAGATCAACAGAAGCTGCAAAAATAAACTCGTAGTGTCTCAGGACTCAGCCCTTAGAATAATGAGTTGAATGAAAGGGTGGAAAGAACTACACCACCCAGGATGCAGTGCAGATTTCCTGCGGGCAGGCAGGCGGGCAGGCAGGCAGGGGCAAAGCATTCTTCTGTGGACGCTTCCACTGTAAGTCCCTGAAGTGTAAGAACCATTAATCTGATAGTCCAGGCTGGCCCACCTATTCAATTATGGAACTATTAGAGTCTCTAATGCTTGAGTAATTAGAGCTTTAACCTCAGCCCACGCAGCCCTGGGTGCCCTGTGGGAGGAAGCGGGGGGGGGGGGGGGCTGCTGTCTCGGGTATTACTGGGGTGACTTTAATCCTCTGGCCGTTAAAACAAAGAGACCTCTCTGTGAAAAGAGCACCAATTTATTTTGGAACAAGACAACTGGGGGGGGGGCTGGGGCAGCGGGGGGTTAGGGGGCTGTGGTGCAAGCAGTAGCATTCTACTCACATACAGGTCTAGGTGCCCATGGGGGCGGGTGGGGGGGGGTTCAAATATCTCCCTGCCACTCATTTACTGTCCTTCTTCGGCAAAAAGCCCAAAACATGGTAGCATGGAAAAGACCAGAAGTAAGAGATGGAAACACATAATTGCTTCTGCCTGTCTGTAATCTTATTCTCTGGTTATCTGTATGGTAGTCTTAATCCTCTGGCCATTAAAACTGTCACTATCGGTAATCTCACTGTCGGTAATCCTCTGGCCATTAAAACTGTCACTGTCTGTAATCTCACTGTCGGTAATCCTCCGGCCATTAAAACTGTCATTGTCTGTAATGGCCCGACCATTAAAACTGTCATTGTCTGTAATCTTTCTGTCTGTAATCCTCTGGCCATAAGAACACAGAGGGAAACATTTTAAAGAGACGAGAGCAGTGTGTGTAGAGACGGGCAGAAGGTAGCCAGAAGCTGTATTTAAAACAACACACTCATACACAAGCGCATCCACACACACACACACACACACACACACACACACACACACACTCATACACAAGCCCATCCACACACACAAACACACACACACACACACACACACACACCCACTCATACACAAGCCCATCCACACACACACACACACACACACACACACACACACACACACACACACACACACACACACACACACACACACACACACACACATACACACACACACACATAATCACACACTCCTCTGTCATGCTAGAATTGTGAGACTAATTTCTTATGCTGGTGTGCAGTACACTATAATTTTGAGGTTGCGTGCGCTGTGCCTTGCTGCTCTGAGAGAGAATCTAAATGACCACAGATGCCCCTTCTACACCTGATACACTCACTGCGGAGCCCAGTCTGGAGTACTTTATCGCTAGAACTAGATTGCTCTTCTGACCGGTGCATGGGTGGTATTTACTACACTAGCCAGGATCCAGTGCAGATTCTCTGCAGGCAGGCAGGCAGGCAGCGAGGCAAGCAGGCAGGCAGGGACAAAAGCATTCGTCCGCCTTTGATAGCACTGCCATAGAGGGAGAAAACATGCTAACCGCCTGTTATACTTACTGGAAAGTAGTATGCAGTAAGCAGAAGTATGCAGTATGCAAAGTATCCATCGAGTCTGAAAACAGACTGTAACACTTTCTTGCACCGACTAGTTTTCTCATCTTTCACTAACAGCATTAGATAGCATGGCATCTGACTGCCTGGCACATTGATGTTTAAAGGCACAGTTTAGAGTGAAGTGAAATCCACACAAACACTTAGCTTGGATCAGTGCTATCTGGGACAGGAGAAGATTTTTCCTCTTTAAATAGTACATGTACTGAAGTTGATACAGAATCTTATAGCGTATATTTTGTTTACATTTCATTTTTTCATGACGTCCTCTTTAAATATTAATTCTAGTCTCAAGAGCCTTGCATACTCACTACGCCAAGCAAGGGTTTGTCATGTTATGACCACACACACTACTGTACACCTGTGACTGTATTGCCCAACGATGCAACAGCCGACCACACACACTACTGTACACCTGTGACTGTATTGCCCAACGATGCAACAGCCGACCACACACACTACTGTACACCTGTGACTGTATTGCCCAACGATGCAACAGCCGACCACACACACTACTGTACACCTGTGACTGTATTGCCCAACGATGCAACAGCCGACCACACACACTACTGTACACCTGTGACTGTATTGCCCAACGATGCAACAGCCGA
>NC_137920.1:24172556-24175056 GCF_963457725.1 Sprattus sprattus
TTCAGACTATAATGACTATAACGACTATAATGACTCAATGTTGCCAAAAGCAGAGAACGATATACTACATAGAAATAAAGGTCAAAATGAATAAACAAGACGTACAGGCACATAGTATGTTTTTGCCTGTCTCTCTCGACCTGTTGTTGTCTTATTAGCTAACAGTACATGTTTAGAAAGAGATCAGTGTTCCAAATGAAAGGAATATTAATTGTCGAAGACTCCATCTATTGTGTTACCTCTTCTTTCTCTTAGTCTCTACCTCTATCAGTGATCTTCTTTTCTTTTTTTCTCTGTCTCTCCCTCCCTCCATTTTTCCTCTCCGGTCACTGTTTTCTCCGTCTCATCTACACATCCTATCTATAAGTATGATACGATATCAGGGCCTAAATGCTTAACTAATAAATGAGAACAATGTACTTCAATGTTCTTTAATCATTAAATCTTACGAGACATACTTACTCTGAGGATCATGTTTATATGTGCTTACTGTACATGCACACTTTATTATATATTGTTTTCTATATACCGAATTGTTTTATCTGTTTTCTTTAAAAGCCTTTATGTCTGTCTTGATTATTATAATAATTGATTAGTGCATACTATTACTCAGTACCTAATTAATTCACAAGTACTGTGTAAGGCTTAATCTGCACCTACCGCTATGAGGCATACCTTCCCATAACAGGGCTCAGGGCTATGTTTATTATGTACTCCCGTGGTATATACAAAGCACACTTTAATCAGTACATATTGTTATGAGGAATACTTAAGTTAAGGGTTAGGTTTCGGTCATAATCAGTGCCTGTAATAATATGAAATTATTATATGAGAAATGCATAGTATTATTCATTACCTAGGAAAGTATGCTGTACACTCAAGGACACTTAAAGTGTGTGTGGGGGGGGGGGGGGGTGTAAATTACTACATAAAGGTGAACATTAGCAATCTAATACATATGCTGTCTCTCTCTATCTTTCTCTCACACCTCTTTATCGCTCTATTTCTCTCCAACCCTCCTTGCCTGCCTCTCTCTCCCTCTCTCTCACGCTCTCTCTGGAGAGGTCCAAATGTAATTGAATTTGCCGCTCTCCTTTGCCCCTCTTCACAACAGTGTTTGCCTCTAGCTCTCACCCATACAAAGAAAGAGAGAAAGAAAGCGAAAGAAAGAAAGCGAGAGAAAGGAGGGAAAAGACAGAGAGGTGCTTCAATAACCTCTCATTCAAATTAGTTCATAACGCCTCCTCCACCTTCCCCTCCCTCTCTCTCTCTCTCTCGACCTCTCCAGATTCACATTCAGATTAGCTCTACCTCCACCACCTTCCCCTCCCTCCCTCTCTCTCTCTCTCTCTCGACCTCTCCAGATTCACATTCAGATTAGCTCTACCTCCACCACCTTCCCCTCCCTCTCTCTCTCTCTCTCTCGCTCTCCCTCTCTCCTCCTATCTAGACCTCTCCAGATACAAATTCAGACTATAATGACTATAACGACTATAATGACTCAATGTTGCCAAAAGCAGAGAACGATATACTACATAGAAATAAAGGTCACAATTAATAAACAAGACGTACAGGCACATAGTATGTTTTTGCCTGTCTCTCTCGACCTGTTGTTGTCTTATTAGCTAACAGTACATGTTTAGAAAGAGATCAGTGTTCCAAATGAAAGGAATATTAGTTCATTAGTTCAAATGAGTTCATAACGCTAATCAGGCTATTCTTCATATTCATCCTCTTCACTCTCTCCTTCGTGTCTTGTCTCTGTGATCTGTTTTTTTTTCTCTTTCGATTTCTATCTCAGTCTGCCTGGATTTGAATTGCAATGTGAAGACAAAACCTTTGTCTATATGTGAAGACAAAAACTGTCGACGCAAAAAGACTGAGTTTGAGTCTTGTAAGTGTGAGTGTTTAATGACAAGGTTGTTGCACTTCTGTTGTGTTCATGTATGTGTGCTTGCTTGAGGTGTGTGTGTGTGTGTGTGTGTGCAGTGGCGGACCTAGTCATTTGGGGGCCTAAGGCGAACATAGCCAGGGGCCCTCTTCATCCGTCCTTTTAATGCAAAAA
The DNA here is from genome assembly GCF_963457725.1 of Sprattus sprattus. Taxonomy (NCBI): domain Eukaryota; kingdom Metazoa; phylum Chordata; class Actinopteri; order Clupeiformes; family Clupeidae; genus Sprattus; species Sprattus sprattus. Next base: position 24,174,622 of record NC_137920.1, read on the forward strand.
AAAAAAGGGCCACCTCAAAGCAGGGGCCAACTGGGGGAAAAAAGTGGCCCGGGAGTTGTCTGTCAGAGCAGCCCACTTAATATACGGCGCGTTGCCCACTCAATGTATGCAAAATACCCATACACTTAACATAATTTTGGATGATTACAAAGAAATAACATTATATATGTTTTTTAATAACATTTGTATCCACAAATTTGCCTGGATGGACACATGGAATAAAATGATACTGGCTATTGTAACACTCCAAGGTAGGTATAGTTTGCTAGATGAATATGCTTAACTCTGGGCTAGTATCCTACATTAAGCAATATCAATTTTTTTGTAGGCTGATTAACTCATACAGCAATACCTTTTTGTATAGTAGATGGCAGCACACAATCAAAATATTTCCCCTCTACCTACATAGTTACAGTAGCTAGTTATATGGAAGAA
>NC_137920.1:24186629-24201629 GCF_963457725.1 Sprattus sprattus
GGGAGGCGTATGATTGGCACCAAATGTATTCTGCAGCAGGAACATAACCCCAAACATACAGCCAATGTCATTAACAACTATCTTCAGCTTAAAGAAGAACAGAAAGTCCTGCAAGTGATGGTATGACCCCCACAGAGCCCTAATCTCTACATCATCGAGTCTGTCTGGGTTTACATGAAGAGACAGAAGAATTTTAGGAAGCCTACATCCACAGAAGATCTGTGGTTAGTTCTCTAAGATGTTTGGAACAATTTACCAGCCGTGTTCCTTCAAAAACTGCGCAAGTGTATCTGGAAGAATTGATGCTATTTTGAAGGCAAAGGGTGGTCACACCAAATATTGATTTAATTTAGAATTTTCTTCTGTTCCTTCACTGCATTTTGTTAATTTATGAAGAATTGATGAAAATAAACTGTTAACACTTCCATTTTTGAAAGCATTCTTAGTTTACAGCATTTTTTCACACCTGCCTAAAACTTTTGCACAGTACTGTATATACAATATATATATATATATTGTTGTTGTTGTTATTCGTGTGAACATATTGATGTAAATATAATGTAATAAAATACTATTATATATTATATTATATAACCCCCGCCCCATCTCACTTTCTCTCCTTCTCTCCCTCTCTTTATCCCCCCTTCCCTCTCCCTCTCTCTCTGTCTGTCTCTCTCTTTCCCCCTGCGTTTGTCTCTGAGAGAAGGAGATGTTCTGCTGGAGCTTTTAGGCTCTGCAGGGACTGCCTCAGCTCCGTGAGCTTGGCACTTCCAAAGGCCAGCTTGTGATGTGTGCACTCCTGGGTCAGCCCCAGCAAACAATTAAGACTATATGACTGGATTTAAATATTCAACAGCCACTTGGCTCGACCGGGAAAGTTGGAAAACAAGGGTTGTCGTCAGGGGCCGAACATCGGGAATGGAAAAAAAAACACACTTGCAGAGGAAAACACACTTGACAGTGATACCACCCCCCCCTAAAAACAAAAGATATAAGGCTCCCTCACCCTCTTTTTGCCTTAATAGGTGTTTGTTCTAGGTGTTCAAGCGTGAAGTGACTCCCAGCAATCCTAATTGCTCGTTTTAAAATAGTGTCAGAAAGTTACTTTACACAGCAGGAACTACGCTGCTCAGTTTGACTGTACCCCCACTCTCTCCACCCAAAGCCTCTCACCCTGGAAAGCGTATCCAACCCCCCCCCACACACACACACACACACACACACACACACACACACACACACACACACACACACACACACACACACACACACACACACACACACACAGCTATGGCAGGCTGTGATGCTCTCCTGGTAATTACCACTAACCCTTTGTCAGAGGAAGGTCAGTGAGTTGCAGGAAACTAAACACAAACAGAAACACAAACACAAGCTTGGCAAATAGGCTGTTTTAAGACCGAGCTGTGTGTGATTGCTATAATAGGGTATAAGTTACTGCTGTTCTTTTTCATTTCTACGAACGACTGTGGACGTCACAAAAAGGACACAGCAATCACCGTGGTGACAAATGACCTCTGGAGCAAGACTGACAGGAGGTTGTGAGACGAGATGCGATGAGACGAGAGTTCGCTCGCTCGGTCGTTTTGCTCATTCGCTCGCATGAAAGGCTGTTAGCCGTGTGCTACATCGTTAGTCGTGTTTCTCATATGCAACATGCATGAACACAGCCAATCGCACAGACGAGGACATGAAAACATGTGACACATATTTTCAGAAAGGCACACTCGTAAACACGTTCACACACACACTCACACTCGTACACACACACACACACACTCGTACACACACACACACACACATACACTAAGAGAGGTAAGCAAAATTCATATATTCATATATCTCACACACACACACACACACACACAAACACACACACTCACATATACAAACACACACACACACACACACACACACACACTCTCACACACAAACACACAAACACACATACACACACACACACACACACTAAGAGAGGTAAGCATATTTACAGAAGGGCACACTCATACACACATACACACACACTCGCACTACATGTATTCAAAAGGCTACAAACTAGACAGACTGTGACTCCAGTAACACCTAATGGAATGACAGAGGCAGCAAGAGATTTCAATTCATCTTAAGACCCAAAACATACAACAACAACAGCGGTCCCGGTGTCACAGAGTGACACGGAGGCTCAGCCGCCCGTCACAGATAAAAGGCCTCTCGTGTTTGAACAAAGAACAGATACTCAGTCAGTTACTGTCACTGCGATGACACACACCTCGCAAAGACACACACGCGCATGTGCAGGGCTTGTGATCATCGCTGGCAAGAGTCTCCTTATCTCTTCTTTTATCTTGCTCCCTCTCTTTTCCCTCTTTTTTTCCATCACTCTTCTCCGACACTCCAAGTCTCCTCCCATGAAGCAAGTCTCCGCACATACAGTAAGTCTCCTCCCATGAAGCAAGTCTCCGCACATACAGTAAGTCTCCTCCCATGAAGCAAGTCTCCGCACATACAGTAAGTCTCCTCCCATGAAGCAAGTCTCCGCACATACAGTAAGTCTCCTCCCATGAAGCAAGTCTCTACCCATACAGTAAGTCTCCTCCCATACAGTAAGTCTCCTCCCATGAAGTAAGTCTCCTCCCATACAGTAAGTCTCCTCCCATACAGTAAGTCTCCTCCCATACAGTAAGTCTCTTCCCATACAGTAAGTCGCCTCCCATACAGTAAGTCTCCTCCCATACAGTAAGTCTCCTCCCATACAGTAATTCTCCGCACATACAGTAAGTCTCCTCCCATACAGTAAGTCTCCGCACATACAGTAAGTCTCCTCCCATACAGTAAGTCTCCTCCCATACAGTAAGTCTCCTCCCATACAGTAAGTCGCCTCCCATACAGTAAGTCTCCTCCCATACAGTAAGTCTCCTCCCATACAGTAAGTCTCCGCACATACAGTAAGTCTCCTCCCATACAGTAAGTCTCCGCACATAATGTAAGTCTCTTCCCATACAGTAAGTCTCCTCCCATGAAGCAAGTCTCCTCCCATACAGTAAGTCTCCTCCCATACAGTAAGTCTCCGCACATAAAGTAAGTCTCTTCCCATACAGTAAGTCTCCTCCCATACAGTAAGTCTCCGCACATAAAGTAAGTCTCTTCCCATACAGTAAGTCTCCTCCCATACAGTAAGTCTCCGCACATAAAGTAAGTCTCTTCCCATACAGTAAGTCTCCTCCCATACAGTAAGTCTCCGCACATAAAGTAAGTCTCTTCCCATACAGTAAGTCTCCTCCCATGAAGCAAGTCTCCTCCCATACAGTAAGTCTCCTCCCATACAGTAAGTCTCCGCACATAAAGTAAGTCTCTTCCCATACAGTAAGTCTCCTCCCATACAGTAAGTCTCCGCACATAAAGTAAGTCTCTTCCCATACAGTAAGTCTCCTCCCATACAGTAAGTCTCCGCACATAAAGTAAGTCTCTTCCCATACAGTAAGTCTCCTCCCATACAGTAAGTCTCCGCACATAAAGTAAGTCTCTTCCCATACAGTAAGTCTCCTCCCATGAAGCAAGTCTCCTCCCATGAAGCAAGTCTCCTCCCATAAAGCAAGTCTCCTCCCATGAAGCAAGTCTCCTCCAATACAGTAAGTCTCCTCCCATGAAGCAAGTCTCCTCCCATACAGTAAGTCTCCTCCCATGAAGCAAGTATCCTCCCACACTCTACGTCTCCTCCCATACAGTAAGTCTCCTCCCATGAAGCAAGTCTCCTCCCATGAAGCAAGTCTCCTCCAAAACAGTAAGTCTCCTCCCATGAAGCAAGTCTCCTCCCATACAGTAAGTCTCCTCCCATACAGTAAGTCTCCTCCCATGAAGCAAGTCTCCTCCCATACAGTAAGTCTCCTCCCATACAGTAAGTCTCCTCCCATACAGTAAGTCTCCTCCCATACAGTAAGTCTCCTCCCATACAGTAAGTCTCCTCTCATGAAGCAAGTCTCCTCCCATACAGTAAGTCTCTTCCCATACAGTAAGTCTCCTCCCATACAGTAAGTCTCCTCCCATACAGTAAGTCTCCTCCCATACAGTAAGTCTCCTCTCATGAAGCAAGTCTCCTCCCATACAGTAAGTCTCCTCTCATGAAGCAAGTCTCCTCCCATACAGCAAGTCTCCTCCCATACAGTAAGTCTCCTCTCATGAAGCAAGTCTCCTCCCATACAGTAAGTCTCCTCTCATGAAGCAAGTCTCCTCCCATACAGTAAGTCTCCTCCCATACAGTAAGTCTCCTCCCATACAGTAAGTCTCCTCCCATACAGTAAGTCTCCTCCCATGAAGCAAGTCTCCTCCCATACAGTAAGTCTCCTCCCATGAAGCAAGTCTCCTCCCATACAGTAAGTCTCCTCTCATGAAGCAAGTCTCCTCCCATACAGTAAGTCTCCTCTCATGAAGCAAGTCTCCTCCCATACAGTAAGTCTCCTCCCATACAGTAAGTCTCCTCCCATACAGTAAGTCTCCTCCCATGAAGCAAGTCTCCTCCCATACAGTAAGTCTCCTCCCATACAGTAAGTCTCCTCTCATGAAGCAAGTCTCCTCCCATACAGTAAGTCTCCTCTCATGAAGCAAGTCTCCTCCCATACAGTAAGTCTCCTCCCATACAGTAAGTCTCCTCCCATACAGTAAGTCTCCTCTCATGAAGCAAGTCTCCTCCCATACAGTAAGTCTCTTCCCATACAGTAAGTCTCCTCCCATACAGTAAGTCTCCTCCCATACAGTAAGTCTCCTCCCATACAGTAAGTCTCCTCCCATGAAGCAAGTCTCCTCCCATACAGTAAGTCTCCTCCCATACAGTAAGTCTCCTCTCATGAAGCAAGTCTCCTCCCATACAGTAAGTCTCCTCTCATGAAGCAAGTCTCCTCCCATACAGTAAGTCTCCTCCCATAAAGTAAGTCTCCTCTCACCTCCCATACTCTACTGTTATGGCCCCATCTGGCGTTCCATGGCCTGCCCACCTAGTGTGCCTGTGCTCCCTCCCCCTCTCTCTATGCAGCAGATGAATTGGTGCTTAGGTGTGTTGGATCACATCCTGACTGGCAGGGGGATAAGAGCTCTGCTCTCAACTCTGGCTGGGTGCTCTCCCTTCCTCTGTGACGGCATCAGGCTTACGTTTTCTCTGACACCCCTACACACTGGCATTTTAGGTTTTTTTGCCATTATACTGACGTTCTTTAGGAATTCTTTAATAAATGTACGTATTAATTGCAACCTGCGCGTGGCCTCCCCTTCATGTTGCCGGGCTGCGAGTCAAGCGTGCGTAACGCTGTATACAATACAGTAAGTCTTAATGACCACCAACGCCATAGTCATCTCCTCAAGCAGCAGTATTCACAAACCAAAGGAATGCGCTTTGTCAGCTCCTCCAACTCGATAAGGCAGTGCATTCTTCATACCTGAAAGAAGATTTGCCCTTGCCTTTTCCATAGTGTGTCTATACCAGGCAATTAAAAGTGTGTACCTTAAAAATGTCGTTTGTCTTTTTGTTAACATCACCAGACATAACCAAAAGATAACTGACAGATAAATGTGAGATAAGAGGACGTGGGAATTTCATTCAGTCACGTTCTTGTCCTGTCTTTTTACTTCCTTTTTTGGGGGAGGGACGTTCAATGGTTGAGATTGAGTGGCAGAGAGAGAGCGAGAGAGAGAGAGAGAGAGAGACAAGTTGGACAAGGAAGTGGAGAAGAAATGGAGAATGCAAAAAAGAGAGCAAGAACAAGAGGGCGATAAAGAGAAGTGACCTTTGACCCTGAGTGCTAATTAACAGGCCTGTCACAGGGACTTCATTTGGCTTGTTAGCCCTGGCCAGGATGAGCTGCAATTAATCACTATCTACTGCACAGAGGGACCCACACACACACACACACACACACACACACACACACACACACACACACGATAACCCCACACAGTAACATGTACACAAATTTGTGCCTGTGTGTGTGTGTCTGTGTGTGTGTGTGTGTGTGTGTGTGTGTGTGTGTGTGTGTGTGTGTGTGTGTGTGTGTGTTTGCTTAAATGGTTGTGCGTTTATTTTGCATGACTGAGAGGCTGGCAGCATTAAACATATCATATCCAAGACACAGACCATAAACAGGCCTTATGAAAGCCTCTGTGTGTGTGTGTGTGTGTGTATACTCCAGAATTCTATTAACTTTTTATTGGACCATGCTGTCCAAGTGGATATGAGAGTGCTCTGCCACCTCTTTAAAACTCTCGCTCTCTCTCTGTTTGACACACACAAACACACACACACACACACACACACACACACACACACACACACAAACACACACAAACACACACACACACACACACAAACACACACACACACACACACACTTTAATAAAGAGTCAAGTGCATCACACAATGACTGTAACCTTGACAAGGCTGTGCACTACATTTCTCTCTATCCTTGTCCCGCCCTTTCTCTCTCTACCCCTCTCTCGTCCTCCTTCCATTTCTCTCTCTACCCCTCTCTCGTCCTCCCTCCCTTTCTCTCTCTACCCCACTCTCTTTTTCCCTTGTAGTTACCCTCTTTTGTTGTTCTATTCATACCCCACTTAGCCCCAATACCCAAGTCACCTATTCTGCCTGTCTGTCTGTCTTGTCTGCTCTTCACCCTCAAAGCCAAAGTCACCTAATAATTATCCCTCTCACCCTCTTTTGCTTTCTCTCTTTCTCTCTCTCTCTTTCTGCCTCTCTCTCTTTCTGCCTTTCTCTCTCTCTCTCTCTCTTTCTGCCTGTCTCTCTCTTTCTGCCTCTCTCTCTTTCTGCCTTTCTCTCTCTCTCGCTCTCTCTCTCTTTCTGCCTGTCTCTCTCTCTCACCCTCTTTTGCTTTCTCTCTCTCTCTTTCTGCCTTTCTCTCTCTCTCTCTGTATCCATTCTTCTCATCCACCTCTACCTGTTCTCTCTTCTCCCCCCAGGTTCAAGTCTTTTAATGACTTCCCTCGTTACCCCTCTCTACCCCTCGTTACCCCTCTCAACCTTTCATCTGCCTCCTTTTTATGTCGTTCACTTGCCCCTCCTTACGCTCAAGTCCAATCATCAACCCCTCTCCCCTCCTCTCTCTCTCCCCGCCCAATTTCTCTCTCTCCCCCTCCAATTTCTCTCTCTCTCCCTCTACTTCAGCCCTCCTCTTCCTCTCTCTCCCCTCCAATTTCTCGATCTACCCCTCCTCTTCCTCTCTCTCCTTCCTCTTCCTCTCTCTCTTTCCCCTCCAATTTCTCTCTCTACCCCTCCCATTTCTCTCTCTCCCCCTCAATTTAACTCTCTCTCCCCCTCCAATCATCAACCCCTCTCCCCTCCTCTCTCTCCCTCCGTCTCTCCCTCTCTCTCTGTCATGCTTTCATTTCTCTCTTTTATTTATTCTTTCCTTTTCTCCCCCTCCTCTGTCTCTCCTTGACCTCAGCCTCCTTTTCTCATTCCATCTCTCCCCACTTCACTCTCTCTCTCTCATCCCTCTCTCTCACCCCCTCTCTCTTCCTATCTCAATCTCTCCCCCTCACTCTTCCTTTCTCTCTCTCTCCCCCTCTCTCTTCCTCTCTCAATCTCTCCCCTCTTCTCTCTCATTACCCCTGGGAAGGGTTGAAGACTTTGAAGACGTTGTGTGTAAGCCCTGTTGATTTAGCTACTTAATGTTCTATTTGTTTTATTAGTGTAATCATGTAAGAAAGGTTAGACAGAGGTCAATAAAGGAGTGTTAAAACTCTCTCTCTCTCTCTCTCCTCCCCCCGTGCTTCTCTCTCCCTCTTTTTCTCTCTCCATCTCTCCATCTCTTCCTCTCACTCCATCTCTCTCCCTCTCCATCTCTCTCCTTTTCTCAGTCTCCATATATCTCTCTCTCTCTCTCTCTTTCTCTCTCTCTCTTTCTCTCCATCTCTCTCTCTATCCATCATGGCCAGCTCCGTCTCCACCCTACAGTTTCCCTCTCCGTAAGTCATCGCCTCTCTCCACTGTGTTAATTCAAATTGGCCAAATTGGTTTGGCTGAACAGTCTCCTTAATGCCAGTAGTACTTAAGCACACAAAATCAATCTCACCCTCTCTCTGTTCCCCTCTCTCTTCCTCTATTTCGCTCCCTCTCTCTCTCTCTCTTTCCCTCTCGTTCTCCTTCTCTCTTTATCTATCTCGCTCCCTCCCTCTTCATACATCTTGTTATCCCTGTCTTTTTCTTCTCTTCTCTTCTCTGCTCTTCTCTTCTCTTCTCTCTGCTCTTCTCTTCTCTTCTCTTCTCTTCTCTTCTCTGCTCTTCTCTTCTCTTCTCTGCTCTTCTCTTCTCTTCTCTTCTCTTCTCTGCTCTTCTCTTCTCTTCTCTTCTCTGCTCTGCTCTGCTCTTCTCTTCTCTTCTCTTCTCTGCTCTGCTCTGCTCTGCTCTGCTCTGCTCTTCTCTTCTCTGCTCTTCTCTTCTCTTTTTCTTCTCTTCTCTTCTCTTCTCTTCTCTTCTCTGCTCTGCTCTGCTCTTCTCTTCTCTTCTCTTCTCTGCTCTTCTCTTCTCTTTTCTGCTCTGCTCTGCTCTGCTCTTCTCTTCTCTTCTCTTCTCTTTTTCTTCACTTCTCTTCTCTTCTCTTCTCTTTTTCTTCACTTCTCTTCTCTTCTCTGCTCTGCTCTGCTCTTCTCTTCTCTTCTCTTCTCTTCTCTTCTCTGCTCTGCTCTGCTCTGCTCTTCTCTTTTTCTTCACTTCTCTTCTCTTCTCTTCTCTTTTTCTTCACTTATCTTCTCTTCTCTGCTCTGCTCTGCTCTGCTCTTCTCTTCTCTTCTCTTCTCTTCTCTGCTCTGCTCTGCTCTGCTCTGCTCTGCTCTTCTCTTCTCTTCTCTTCTCTTCTCTTCTCTGCTCTGCTCTGCTCTGCTCTGCTCTGCTCTGCTCTGCTCTGCTCTGCTCTGCTCTGCTCTTCTCTTCTCTTCTCTTCTCTTCTCTTCTCTTCTCTTCTCTTCTCTTCTCTTCTCTTCTCTTCTCTTCTCTTCTCTGCTCTGCTCTGCTCTGCTCTGCTCTTCTCTTCTCTTCTCTTCTCTTCTCTTCTCTTCTCTTCTCTGCTCTGCTCTGCTCTGCTCTGCTCTGCTCTTCTCTCTGAGAACTTTGTCCTTTCATGTTGGCTCTTCACACCTGCTCTCTCTAGTCCTGATCTCTCTCTCTCTCCCCCTTTCCCCTTCTTGCTACTTATTCTTCTATTCTCTCCCTTTATCTCATGTTGTTTTTTTCTTTCTTTTCTTTTCTATTTTCATTCCCTGCATTCAATCTTCTCCCTTTCTGCAGGCATGTATTCGGAGAGGCAGGGATATACACAGTGGGACTTAACTGTCTGGTAATTAATGCCATAACAATCTTGATTAGCATAATTAATTACATAATAATTAACAACATAATAGTTAGTACACGCCCAGAACACTTAGTTTCTTGTAAAAACAACTCAAGTTGGGACCAGGTGTTGAACACAGATGAATGTCAACCAAAAAAGAACAAATTTCTGCACACTCAAAAATGATTCATATGTAACGTTTGACACTAAGGTCAACATTGTGTGTGTGTGTGTGTGTGTGTGTGTGTGTGTGTGTGTGTGTGTGTGTGTGTTTGTGTGTGTGTACGTGTGTTTGTGTGTACGTGTGTTTGTGTGTGTGTGTGTGTGTACGTGTGTGTGTGTGTGTACGTGTACGTGTACGTGTGTGTGTGTGTGTGTGTGTGTACGTGTGTGTGTGTGTGTGTGTATGTTTTCCACCCTGAACATCTCTGTAGGAAGATGTCTGTCTGCCAGCATTCTGACTGCCATCAGCTGGGCAATCAGACTGACTGAGAGAGAGAGAGAGAGAGGGAGGGAGGGAGGGATTAAGAGAGAAAGAGGGAGAAAGACTGATAATGGGAGAGAGAGGGGGAGAAGGAGAGAGAGAGAGGGAGGGAGATGTGTGGAAGAGATGGAGGGATGAAGCCAAGTCAGTGAGAGCAACAGAGTGAGAGAAGGAAAAGAAGAGAAGTAGAGAAAAGGAGAAAGGAAGGGAGAGATTGAGGGAGAGACAGGAGGGGAGAGAGAGAAAAAGAGATGAAGGGAGAGAGAGAGGGAGAGAGAGAGATGGGGGGAGGGAGAGGGGGGTGAAACAGCCAGAGAGATTTCTAATTCAAAGAGACATGCAGCGTTTCCGTGGCAACGTGGTTTCCATCGAAACGGTCTTGCTAAAGATGCCATTAGTGTGTGAGGAAAAAAATCCCACTTCACTTACACACAGATACACTGCACACAGGAACAGGAGTTCATACACACATAACACACACACACACACAAGCATAACACACGTACGCACACACTCATGCACACAGGCACACGCACAAACACACTCACGCACACAGGCACACACACACACACACACACACACACACACACACACACACACACACACACAGACACACACACACACCATTTGCACCTTAGGTTGATCCAACTGCTATGTGTTCACAAAACACACATAGGATGATGTGGGCACACACACACACACACACACACACACACACAGAAAGAGAGTGATATGACCAGACCCCACGGTCATCTGTGATGCTTTACATGCCTGGTGATGCAGATGGCTCATGCTTACATGGTTACAATCATCACTCATTGCTCACTGTCCTGTGTGTGTGTGTGTGTGTGTGTGTGTGTGTGTGTGTGTGTGTGTGTGTGTGTGTGTGTGTGTGTGTGTGTGTGTGTGTGTGCGCACAGACATTTCCCTGTGAATCTCCATTGACCACAAGAGCAGCAGCAGCATCTGACGCCCACCACCCAGCATACATCAACCACTGCCCACACACGCAGAGACGGACAGAAAGAAGGAGAGAGAAAGGGGGGGGGGGGAGACAGAGTCGGAGAGAGTGAGGGAGTGGGAGGGTAAGAGAGAGAGAGGGGGGGAGAGGAAGAGAGAGGGAGAGAGAGGGAGAGAGAGAAAGAAAGATAGACGTTACATTTCAGAGAGAAGGGCAATGGCAGGGCAGAGGTAAAGAAGATACAGCAGATAGAGAGAGGGAGAGAGAGAGAGAGAGAAGGAGAGATAGGGAGAGAGGAAGAGGGAGAGAGAAGGAGAGAGAAGCAGAAAACATGATAGAAATTAAGAGACTGACAAGGACAAGGAGAAAAGGGGAGGGCCAGCTGCCTCTTGAGCTACTGACTTAAGTATTACTGTCATATATGAACTTTGCTTACCTCTCTCAGTGTGTGTGAGTGTGTGTGTGTGTGTGTGTGTGTGTGTGTGTGTGTGTGTGTCATATATGAACTTTGCTTACCTCGCTTAGTGTGTGTGTGTGTGTGTGTGTGTATGTGTGTGTGTGTGTATGCATGTGTCATATTTGAACTTTTCCTGTGTATGTGTGTGTGAGCTTATAGGTTAGGTATAGGATATGCAAGTTCAAGAGTTCTGTACTCCACTGCGCTACAAGCATATTGTGTGCAGATCCAGAAACTATTCCGAACCAGAAGCTACACAGAACCAGCTTTTTGGAACAGGAACTAAACTGAGATTTGCTGCAAAAGTAATGTGGGGATGCTTTCAAACATAATGACACAAAAAGATTTAACTTATTAAATAACAACATACAAAAGCGCAGAACACAAAACAATTAAAATAAAATAAAATCAACATTTGCCGCGACCCGCTGCACTAAAAAAATAGATGGTTCAGAGTGAGTGTTAAAGGTGCGATCAAAGGCATTGAACGGGCAGAGCCAGGCCAAGGTTAATTAGTTAAAGGTTTGGTTAAAGCCAATTAGCCAAACAATCCCTTTAAACTGAGTGCGTCAGGCAAGATTACAATGTAAGAAGGTGGCAATATCACAGCGGGTTCACCAGAAGCGCTTTTACAAGGAATAAACCGTAGTGTTTTTTTCTGTTGTTCTAAGCAATCTAGATTGTTAACACATAACTGTAGCCTAAGATGTGGTTTTTAAAAGCCACCTTCCTTCAAACTGACTGTAATATTGTTAATATGTTGTGATTTTGAGCCTGTAAAAAAGTGAGTTTTGCTGACTTAGATTCTGGCATTAATTTGATTGAAATTTTGTCCTTGACAATTCTACTTAGAATTATTCTGGGAACAAACTGTAGGCTATTTGGTGCCGTCAAGAATATGTTGCCAGGCCTATATCCAAAATCCACACCTAGGCAGAGATAGATAGATAGATAGATAGATAGAGAGGAGACAGAGAGAGAGAGCATGCTAATAGGTCTATATGTGTATGCATGATGCATGTGTGTCTGTGTGAAGTTTTCTGTTGTTTTGCCATTGTTACCCTAGGCCTGAATCAAATCAACACACACGCCTGTCACCACGAATGGCAGATGAAGCACGGGTGATGTCACCGCGTCATGCCTCCCTCCCTCTTGGCCCTAACGGAACACAGAACACAGAACGCTCTGTCCCTGGCTCCTATTCCTATGGCAACATTTACATATCGCTACGGTCACCAGACCTCGGCGCCACAACAAGAAAACCTGTGGCTCAAGCTGTAAACAAGCACATTCTGTATACAATGCAGAGGGGGGTATGAGGGGGGAGACGGTAGAAAAATAAATTAATAAAGTATGAAATCCTACTGGAAGTGAGAACGGAAAAAAAATTAAGTCACTTGCTCAATATCTAGCTGCTGTAAAAATCATGAAAAATAGATTACTGTGTTGTACAATGTTTTATTTATTTATTATCACTTGCAGTCATACTGCCTTTCCAAACTCACAGGCTGACACTTAAGGTATGGCCTTGACTAGAATCTGTTACACCTTTTAACGAACTCAGAGGAATTCTCCTCACATTCCTCTCACTGTCTATCCATACACAATTTCAGCCAATCAACAAGAGCATGGAAGGGAGTGGTGTAATTTGATTGGCTGTTGAGCTCAAATATCAACAACCTTTCACCAGAATCAAAGACTTCATCTTTTATATATGCAGTCCAAACCTTTCTGCGTGTGTGTGTGTGTGTGTGTGTGTGTCCCATTACAGTGTGCTTACGTAAGTATTAAATAATACTACGCACATCTTGTGTAAGTATTTATTTAACCCCAAGAACATCTACTAACCACAAGTAGCAATATAAACTGTGCTTAAAAAATATGTGTTTAAAACATCTTACCCAAACACATTTATCATAAAGGGTGCTTGGGCACTCTGTATTTATTCAATTATTTTGTAGTAATGCATGTAATGACAGGGGGGACTTAGTTAAGTGTATATATTTTCATATATATATATATTTATATTTTATATATTTTTTTATATATATGACCTAAGGCAACAGCAGTACTCCACTATAACATCAGATAGAACACCTCATCCCAGGAGCTGATTTGACTGATCATTTTGGTACAGAGCCTGTCCTTCCCAGACTCACAGATTTACAGGTGATCATTTAGCGGACACTTTTATGGAAAAGAAATGTGCAGAACTGCACAGATATCCATTGTATCTGAATGTGTGCTTCCTGGGTATCGTAAACACATCACTTTGGTGTCATTGCAGCCACGCGCTATCAGTAGAGCTGCAAAAAGCCTGCATTACTTACTGACGGGTGGTCAGACAGACAGCTCATAATAGACAGGGAAGCCAGTGAGGAATGAGACTTTACAGAGTAATTTCAGCACACAAAAGGGTGTTATGTGTGTGTGTGTGTGTGCGTGTGTGTGTGTGTGTGTGTGTGTGTGTGCGTACCTGTGTGAATATGTATGTGTGTGTGTGTGTCTATGTGTTTATGTGTGTGTGTGCGCCTGGCTAAGTGTGTGTGTGTGTGTGTGTGTTTGTGTGTGTGTGTGTGTGTGTGTGTGTGTGTGTGTGTGTGTGTGTGAGCTTGTGAGAGCCCAGTGAGGTCACTTACCTGTGGCTCCCTCTCTCTCGACACACACTAGCCCATGACCCACTTGGCTCTTTGATGTTCAGTTTTTCTTGTGATTGGTGGCGTCTCACAAAGAGCAAACGATAATACAGAAGCAAAACAAAAGACAGTGTTCCAAGCTGCTCACATGGCAACTGCACATGAGGGCAATCAGGCTGCTGCTACTTCAGAAGGCCTACACCACACACACACACACACACACACACACACACACACACACACACACACACACACACACACCACCGCTCCTTCAGAGGGCCTACAATAATTGTGAGCCCCCCAAAGGTGAGGACAAGTGTGTCTTTTAATCAATTAGCCACAGGTAGTAACATCACCGAAACCCCAACTATAAATCAGTGCTTTCCCTAGCATGTGACCAAACCTATCCTAACACTGTGTGTGTGTGTGTGTGTGTGTGTGTGTGTGTGTGTGTGTGTGTGTGTGTGTGTGTGTGTGTGTGAGAGTGTGTGTGTGAGTGTGTGTGTGTGTGTGTATGTGTGTGTGTGTGTGTGTGTGTGTGTGTGTGTGTGTGTGTGTGTGTGTGTGTGTGTGTGTGTGTGTGAGGAATGTAGTCTTTCATACGCTGCTGAGTAGAGTCATGGTTCTCTTTGAAGCTGAACAGAGGAGAGCAGTGATGGTGTGTGTGTGTGTGTGTGTCTGTGTGTGCAGTGATGGGGCTGTCACTCCACTCACTCAAACCACACAGCGGCTTTCTCAAAGAAGTAGTGCTGAACACATACACACACGCACACACGCGCACGCATACACACGCACTTTGTAGATATCTCTGTGAACCCAAAGAAGGGCTGTTTAGGTGTCTGTGCAGGTATGTTTGCGATTACATGGGAAGCACAAAAGATGGGCTTGTTATGAACGTAGAAGCTATAAACCACAGAAAAGGAATATCTCACATAAACTCATGAGAATTTTTATAACACCTGACACACAGTCAGACTGGTTGGTTGTTATTTCTCATAACATCACTGTTCTGTCCAGATGTGGATAGGTGTGTATCGTTGGCACACGCCAGGTATGAAAAAGTCACACACACACACACACACACACACACACACACACTGTGTTATTCCACAAAC
>NC_137920.1:24209129-24221629 GCF_963457725.1 Sprattus sprattus
TGGTTTGGCTGAGCTTCTTCTGGATTCATCCACACACACACACACACACACGCACGCACACACACACACACACACACACACACACACACACACACACACACACACACACACACACACACACACACACACACACACACACACACACACACACACACACACACACACACACACACCACATACACACACTCCAGTTCAACCTCACAGCCACGCTTATCTCCAGCTGTCATATAGGATTTCAAGGTCCGCACTGACACGCACTGAGATCAGTTAGACACGCATTGTAAGGGGGAAAACAGATTATGGCGAGTTGATGGCACTTTGTTCACAGCGTTCAGGTGATGGCGGTTCAGGTGCTTCCAGATCATTTGCGGCGGCTGCTTAGCCAAACGCTGTCTATCTCAGAACGCGTGCAACTGTAAAAAGAAATGGATGGTAGCTGCACGGAAAATGGATGAAGATACACTGCTTCGTAACTCAACAAGCCAATATTGGTCACCATGAATATACAGCCGCGGAAAAAATTAAGAGACCACTTCAAAATTATCAGTTTCTCTGGTTTTACTATTTATTGGTATGTGTTAAAGTAAAATGTACATTTTAGTTTTATTCTATAACCTACTGGCAACATTCCTACCAAATTTCAAATAAAAATATTGTCATTTAGATCATTTATTTGCAGAAAAATGACAATTGGTCAAAATAGCAAAAAAGATGCAGTGTCTTCAGATCTCGAATAATGCAAAGAAAACAAGCTCATATTCATTTTTAAACTACACAATACTAATGCTTTAACTTAGGAAGAGTTCAGAAATCAATATTTGGTGGAATAACCTTGATTTAAAATCACAACTTTCATGTGTCTTGGCATGCTCTCCACCAGTCTTTCACATTGCCGTTGGGTGACTTTATGCTACTCCTGGTGCAAGAATTCAAGCAGCTCGGCTTCTTTTCATGGCTTGTGACCATCCATCTTCCTCTTGATCACATTTCAGAGTTTTTTTTATGGGATTCAGGTCTCGAAATTGGGCTGGCCATGACAGGGTCCTGATCTGGTGGTACTCCATCCACACCTTTACTGGCCTGGCTGTGTGGCATGGAGCATTGCCCTGCTGGAAAAAACACTTCTCAGAGTTGGGGAACATTGTCAGAGCAAAAGGAAGCAAGTTTTTCTTCCTGGACAACGTTGTACTTTGCCTGGCTGAGGTTTGTAAAAGACCATAAGGATTGAAAAAGCGGACTGGAGGTTCTTCTAAGTTCGTCTTCTCTGATGAGTCCGATTTCACAGTAGGTGCAAGACTCTCTGGCTTGTAGGCCTCTCCAGGTCTCCGTCTAACCATCAGACGACCATGTGTTGGGCAAAGCTGAAAATTGGACTCATCAGAGAAGACGAACTAGAAGACCCTCCAGTCCGCTTTTTTCAATCCTTATGGTCTTTTACAAACCTCAGCCAGGCAAAGTACAACGTTGTCCCGGAAGAAAAACTTGCTTCCTTTAGCTCTGACAATGTTCCCCAACTCTGAGAAGTGTTTTTTCCAGCAGGGCAATGCTCCATGCCACACAGCCAGGCCAGTAAAGGTGTGGATGGAGTACCACCAGATCAGGACCCTGTCATGGCCAGCCCAATTTTGAGACCTGAATCCCATAAAAAACCTCGGAAATGTGATCAAGAGGAAGATGGATGGTCACAAGCCATGAAAAGAAGCCGAGCTGCTTGAATTCTTGCGCCAGGAGTAGCATAAAGTCACCCAACGGCAATGTGAAAGACTGGTGGAGAGCATGCCAAGACACATGAAAGTTGTGATTTTAAATCAAGGTTATTCCACCAAATATTGATTTCTGAACTCTTCCTAAGTGTAAGCATTAGTATTGTGTAGTTTAAAAATGAATATGAGCTTGTTTTCTTTGCATTATTCGAGATCTGAAGACACTGCATCTTTTTTGCTATTTCGAGCAATTGTCATTTTTCTGCAAATAAATGATCTAAATGACAATATTTTTATTTGAAATTTGGTAGGAATGTTGCCAGTAGGTTATAGAATAAAACTAAAATGTACATTTTACTTTAACACATACCAATAAATAGTAAAACCAGAGAAACTGATAATTTTGAAGTGGTCTCTTAATTTTTTCCGCGGCTGTATATATATATATATATACAGTATATATACACAGTGTATTTCCTGCTTGGCATGGGTTTTTGTTGTTGTTTTTTTACATGAAGTACTCTAGATGTTTGGACAAGATCTGTCTTTTGTACCATATGTATGTATAAAGTTCAGGAGAAGCCCATTAGGATGACTGACAGCAGTCACCCACCCCACTTCTGAATCCTAGGAGATTCCAACCTGTCTTACCTCTCTGGTGAAGAGAAGCCATTTATAGAGTACTGCTGACGGGGAAAGGACGACAATAACAAGACAGGTGCCGTGAAGGTGCTCAGCAGAGAGTGGCTTTTATCTTACCCCACCCATATGCTTTTATCTTACCCCACCCATATGCTTTTATCTTACACCACCCATATGCTTTTATCTTACCCCACCCATAGGCTTTCAGCTTACCCCACCCATAGGCTTTTATCTTACCCCACCCATATGCTTTTATCTTACCCCACCCATAGGCTTTTAGCTTACCCCACCCATAGGCTTTTCGCTTACCCCACCCATAGGCTTTTAGCTTACCCCACCCATAGACTTTCAGCTTACCCCACCCATAGGCTTTTAGCTTACCCCACCCATAGGCTTTTAGATTACCCCACCTATAGGCTTTAAGCTTACCCCACCCATAGGCTTTTCGCTTACCCCACCCATAGGCTTTTAGCTTACCCCACCCATAAGCTCATCATGGTCCTTTCAGAACCTTGGACAGTTCCCAGGCCAATCACCCAGATGGACGCAGTCGTGACAGGTGCACTTAAGCCACTCCTGTGCCCTGGTCCTTTACCCAGAAACAGTGCTTCAGATAGTAATGGTATGTGCTTTTACTTGTTGGTTTGTTTGTTTGTGTGTATGTTTGACCTTGTATGCTAGTTAGATGTATCACCCGCATACAAACACTTCACCGCAGCAGCGACATGAGGAGACAGATGAGAGAGAGAGAGAGCGAGCACTCTCAGCTCCCAAATGAAGAACAGCCTTCAGGGCAGGGGTTTGAAAACTGAGCTCTTATGCTGAGGACCTCCACACTGCAGTCTCTATGGGCGAGTGAGGACCTCCACACTGCAGTCTCTATGGTTGAGTGAGGACCTCCACACTGCAGTCTCTATGGTTGAGTGAGGACCTCCACACTGCAGTCTCTATGGTTGAGTGAGTACCTCCACATTGCAGTCTCTATGGTTGAGTGAGGACCTCCACACTGCAGTCTCTCTGGTTGAGTGAGGACCTCCACACTGGAGTATCTATGGTTGAGTGAGAGTGAGGACCTCCACACTGAAGTCTCTATGGTTGAGTGAGGACCTCCACACTGCAGTCTCTCTGGTTGAGTGAGGACCTCCACACTGCAGTCTCTATGGTTGAGTGAGAGTGAGGACCTCCACACTGCAGTCTCTCTGGTTGAGTGAGGACCTCCACACTGGAGTATCTATGGTTGAGTGAGAGTGAGGACCTCCACACTGAAGTCTCTATGGTTGAGTGAGGACCTCCACACTGCAGTCTCTCTGGTTGAGTGAGGACCTCCACACTGCAGTCTCTATGGTTGAGTGAGGACCTCCACACTGCAGTCTCTATGGTTGAGTGAAGACCTCCATACTGCAGTCTCTATGGTTGAGTGAGGACCTCCACACTGCAGTCTCTCTGGTTGAGTGAGGACCTCCACACTGCAGTCTCTATGGTTGAGTGAGAGTGAGGACCTCCACACTGCAGTCTCTATGGTTGAGTGAGAGGGAGGACCTCCACACTGCAGTCTCTATGGTTGAGTGAGAGGGAGGACCTCCAAACTGCAGTCTCTATGGTTGAGTGAGGACCTCCACATTGCAGTCTCTATGGTTGAGTGAGAGGGAGGACCTCCACACTGCAGTCTCTATGGTTGAGTGAGAGTGAGGACCTCCACACTGCAGTCTATATGGTTGAGTGAGGACCTCCACACTGCAGTCTCTATGGTTGAGTGAGGACCTCCAAACTGCAGTCTCTACGGTTGAGTGAGGACCTCCACATTGCAGTCTCTATGGGCGAGTGAGGACCTCCACACTGCAGTCTCTATGGTTGAGTGAGGACCTCCACACTGCAGTCTCTATGGTTGAGTGAGGACCTCCACACTGCAGTCTCTATGGTTGAGTGAGGATCTCCACACTGCAGTCTCTATGGTTGAGTGAGGACCTCCACACTGCAGTCTCTACGGTTGAGTGAGGACCTCCACATTGCAGTCTCTATGGGCGAGTGAGGACCTCCACACTGCAGTCTCTATGGTTGAGTGAGGACCTCCACACTGCAGTCTCTATGGTTGAGTGAGGACCTCCACACTGCAGTCTCTATGGTTGAGTGAGGACCTACACACTGCAGTCTCTATGGTTGAGTGAGGACCTCCACACTGCAGTCTCTCTGGTTGAGTGAGGACCTCCAAACTGCAGTCTCTATGGTTGAGTGAGGACCTCCAAACTGAAGTCTCTATGGTTGAGTGAGGACCTCCACACTGCAGTCTCTATGGGCGAGTGAGGACCTCCACACTGCAGTCTCTATGGTTGAGTGAGGACCTCCACACTGCAGTCTCTATGGTTGAGTGAGGACCTCCACACTGCAGTCTCTATGGTTGAGTGAGGACCTCCACACTGCAGTCTCTATGGTTGAGTGAGGACCTCCATACTGCAGTCTCTATGGTTGAGTGAGGACCTCCATACTGCAGTCTCTATGGTTGAGTGAGGACCTCCACACTGCAGTCTCTATGGTTGAGTGAGGACCTCCACACTGCAGTCTCTCTGGTTGAGTGAGGACCTCCACACTGCAGTCTCTATGGTTGAGTGAGGACCTCCACACTGCAGTCTCTCTGGTTGAGTGAGGACCTCCACACTGCAATCTCTATGGTTGAGTGAGAGTGAGGACCTCCACACTGCCGTCTCTATGGTTGAGTGAGGACCTCCACACTGCAGTCTCTATGGTTGAGTGAGGACCTATACACTGCAGTCTCTATGGTTGAGTGAGGACCTCCATACTGCAGTCTCTATGGTTGAGTGAGGACCTCCACACTGCAGTCTCTATGTGAGAGTGAGAGTGAGGACCTCCACACTGCAGTCT
Organism: Sprattus sprattus; assembly: GCF_963457725.1. NCBI lineage: Eukaryota > Metazoa > Chordata > Actinopteri > Clupeiformes > Clupeidae > Sprattus > Sprattus sprattus. The sequence continues at coordinate 24,214,352 of NC_137920.1, forward strand.
CTATGGTTGAGTGAGGACCTACAAACTGAAGTCTCTATGGTTGTGTGAGGACCTTCACACTGCAGTCAAAAAGCTATGCATGTACTAAAATGTTCAAACATGCTGTTTTATTTTCAGAATAGTATGCATTCCACCCGTGAGCATTTGGCATTACAATGTTTTTCCATTGTTTTGTTCTTTTTTAATAAAGTTCTTTTTTTGTCTTTCTTTCTTTCTCTCCCTGTGCGACTTGATTTAACTGGTGACATGGAATGTTTTGATTATAATTGTTCTTCATGTTTTTAATACAAATTCAGTCAAGTCAATTCAAAGTCTTCTTTTCTGTCTGTCACTGGACACATTCACTCTCTCCAGCAGTATGTCTTTCATAAGACATTTTCTTATCATTCTACAGTTCCTAATCCCAATTACGACCCAATGCATCTCTCAGACTCTCCGTCTCTATTTCTATCTCCATGGCTCTCTCTCTCTCTCTCCATCACTCTCTCTCTCTCTTTCTCTCTCTCTCTCTCTCCAACGCTGTTAACCCAGCATGCCATGTCTTGTTTTCACCACTGACCCCTCTCAACACCGCTCATTTCACATCGACCTCTTCACCTCTCTCTTTTTCTCATTTATTTTAAGTTCCCAGGTTTTGCTCTCTATCTCTTTACTTCTCGCTCTTTTTCTTTCTCTCTCTCTCTCACTTTATCTCTCTCTCTCTTTCACTCTCTCTCTCTCTTTTGCTCTCTCTCTCTATCTCTCCTTCCTCCTCCTCCAGTATCTCTCTACATATATATAGAAATGTATGTACTAGAGGCAAGGGTTGCTATGGAAACCGTGTCAGCCAGTGCTGCTCGGCCCACTGTGTGTGTGTGCATGTGTGTGTGTGTGTGTGTGTGTATGTGTGTGTGTGTGTGTGTGTGTGTGTGTGTGTGTGTGTGTGTGTGTGTGTGTGAGTGTGTGTATATGTGTGTGTGTGCATGCATTTGTATGTGTGCGTGTGAGAGTGAAAGAGAATAGAAGAAAGAGAGAAAGGCAAGGCTGGGAGATATGTATGTGTGTTTGTGTGTGTGTGAGTGCTAGTGTAAGTGTGTATGTGTGTATGAGTATGTGTGTGAGAGTGTGTGTATATGAGTATGTGTGTGAGTGTGTGTGTGTCTGTGTTTGACAGAGCGAGGGAGGGAGGGAGGGATAAAGAGAGAGAGAAAGTGAGGTACAGCGTGAGAGAGAGAGAGGAAGAACAGAGGAGAAGGGTGTAATTATTAAAGAAAACACAGGGTAAAACACTCCTCAATTTCCTGTATTTAACAACAACCACAGCCCTCCATGACATCTCTCTCTCTCTCTGTCCCTCTCTCTCTCTGTCCCTCTCTCTCTCTCTCTCTCTCTCTCTCTCCCTCTCCCTCTCATCTTTCTTTCTTTCTTTAAACATCTACATAACCTGTCATCCAAGTGTCTTTCAATTCGGGATTACTGACAGATTCATCATTAATCATTTCAGGCATTCATTGTTACTGTGTATTTCTTGTCATCCTCTGATTGAGTTAAACATCCCATAATTGTATATCTGAGAAGACTCCTCTCTCTCTCGCGCGCTCTCTCTCTTTTACTCCCACTCTCTCTCTCTCTCTCTCTCTCTCTCTCCCTCCCTCCTTCCCTCTTCATGGTCTACTCATCTTCTCTCCACCAATACAATTATCCCTTCCTTGAGCTATTTTTACCGGCACAAGAACCTACAGCCAAACTGCTGTCTTCTATAAGAGAAGAGCATTTTAAGCCATGTCCAATTACACAAGCTGTTGAAAGGAAATGTAAACAAATAACCTGGAAAATAAGCTTATGGGTCCCTTATTTTAAGGCTTTGAGCATGGACTGTAACTCCACTTTTTTTTTTATTTATCTGTGTTGTTATCTGCATAGCCAATCCCTTTGGCAGTATATTTAAATAGTCATATTTTAGCAAGCTGCACGGTCAATTTAATTTCCCTTAAGTACCAAGATTTAGTTTTTTGTATTGGTCTGTGAATATATAAATCACATATTAATCATATGAATCTCTGAGATTCTTTGGAATGAAAAGTGCGTCAAAAATAAAATGAATTAATAATAATAATAATAATAATTATTATTATTATTATTATTATGAATCACAACGGTTATTAAAGGCAGAGAAGATAAATAAAGGGAATGGGATACTCGGAATGCAAAGCGAAGATTTGAAAGGTTGAGAAGACACCAGTCGTTATGTTTGAGGCGTTGACACTGCCTGCATTACCATTCCGTCAAAAAGTGTGTGTGTGTGTGTGTGTGTGTGTGTGTGTGTGTGTGTGTGTGTGTGTGTGTGTGTGTGTGTGTGTGTGTGTGTGTGAAAAAGTGCGCCTTTCTGCCGAGAGCAGCGTTCGCGCATGTATAATGCATCCTCACTGGCCCAAGAGTTCGTTTAGAATTTCGATTAAGCGTGAAATTAGCCTGAACTACGGCTGCTAAACATCTCTGTGCTCTCTCTATCTCCCCCACTCTGGAGCGAAGCTCTTAGATTTCTAGAAAATACGGGCACAGGCTGAAAAGGGCGGTAGGGACACGCTGACTGCCACAGCCCTTCTGTGAGCTACATGGCCCTCGCGCGGAACTGACTCTCTCTCTCTCTCCCCCCAGCACGTGCTAGCTGCCAAGAGACGAGATGAGACGTTTTGTCGTGATGAGAGAGTTTCTGAGATAATTAAATTAAAGCTGCGCCAACGCTCCGGTCCTCTTTTGGTTTCCCGTTTCTAAGTTAATGACTATTTCTATTCATCAAAACGCACAGTAGGGGTTTACATTCAGTTGATCAGGGCTACAGCAACTACAGCCCGCATTTTTTTTTTTAAAGCAACAGATGGTCCACTCGTATGTAACCTTTGCAGGCTAAATCACAGTTTTAATAGCTCGGGATATCAACGCGTAGGCCTATAGCTTTCCGCCTATGTGGCAGAGATCAACTCTCTTAGTTCCTAGTGTATGTTAATTAACAAGCCTCTCAGAATACTAAACAGCACATGAGCACAAACAAACATGGTTTGATTCATTTGCTGTTCAGAACATGCATGTCCCAGTAGCGGAATGTCTTAATTGCAGAACTCAGAACCCCTGAGTCACAGGTTCAAACAGGCTTGTCTGTTTCATCACATATAATTCAGTAGGATAATTTATGCTGAAATAATATAAGAACACCAATTTAAACCCCATTACTCGAAGCCTGCTTTTACCCGCCTAGTAAATTAAATTAATAGGCTATCAGACATTTGAATAATAATGGGCTGGTGAAAATGAAGTGTAAGGAGGCACAATGTGGAGCTGCAGACTGAAATAAATACTTCTGAGTGAGACTGTTATTATCTTCCCAGGTCTCTCTCTCTCTCTCCCTCCTCCTTGCATTCCATCCATCTTCGGCACCTCACAGAAAGAAAGAAAGAAAGACAGAAAGAAAGACAGAAAGAAAGAAAAATAGAAAGATAGAAAGAAAGAATGAAAGATAGAAAGAAAGCACTCCTCTACTTGAAGTGCCTCACTTCTTCATGGTACAATCTAAATCCGTGGCAAGAAACAGCCCATGTGGCTGAGTCCGAGTCGACTGACTTAAAACATTTTTTTTTTTTAAAAACTGAGATGACATTTTCCACTAAACTGTTGGCTCAACAAAGACACATTCACTGGCCTGGTAGAATTAAGCCAAACCCCGCTGTTGCTCTCCACTGTTGCTATGGCAAAGAGCTCTCTCATCCGCTGGTCTCCGCGGACCTCTATTGTGTCGAGCCGTGTCACCCGCCAAGCCCGAAGGGAACGCCGCGACCCCTCGCTCCTATTTCCATTTCTCCTGTACCTTCGCTCGAACCAGCGGGGCGCCAGTGGGTTTGAGTCCAGGCTCAGAAATGTCTTCAGTTTTGCCCCAGGGACAGGTGGCAAGAGTCTCGACTGGCTGATAAACAGATCTCTTGAGGTAAATGTGAGGTGATTGTGGATGATTGGCCTCATGTAAGTCATCATCTCTATTCAACTCATCATCAGTTAAATCAAACTGATCGTCGCGGCTGTAAGCTCATTTCCTTTCAGGCTTCGCACCACACGACAGAACACTGGGGCCTGAATTCTCACACACACAGAGGTCAACCACACACTCTCTTTGTACTATGTTGGTATTACTTGGTATCTGTAGGACTGTAAGGACATTTAATTTTTCCACCCTCCAAAACAACTAGATGAATCTGGAAATTCTGCCCCCCCCCCCCTTGCTTAAAGGGTCATGGAGAAGGACCCACCACCCCCAGATGTCCAAATTGGGGACCTGGAACAGTTTTTGTTTCCAGAAAATTCCATTCCATCCGTCCTCATCGTTCCAGTTACCAAAGAGGTAATTATATATTCACAAATACTCCTGTATCTCATTCTACAAACATAAGTCCAGGTTTCAGCCATTTTTAGAAACACAGGCAGTGGTATGTGTCAATTTTGCAGCTAGAAGTAGATTCCCTATGGTACACTTTAATGCACTTCGGACATCATCGTTACTTAAATGCTGTCAGAACATGCCAGGATTAGCCTATGTAGTGTAAGGATATACTAGAGATAAATCAACTTTTGATGTTTTTTTTTTTTTTTTAAATGTGAATACACCTCGTATTTCTGCTTATAGTCCACCTGGACAAGATTTGCATCCATTTACAGCAGTATCTCAAGAAGCCACGACTCTTGGGATTCAGGCTTTTTGGCAACTTTCCTGTCCGAAACCTAACCATCAGAGAATGACGTAGGAATGGTTTGTGTCACTCTGAAAACCATCTTTCATCTTTCTTTCTTTCTATCTTTCTTTCTTTCTGCCTTTCTTTCTTTCTTTCTTTCTTTCTTTCTTTCTTTCTATCTTTCTTTCTTTCTTTCTGTCTTTCTTCTTTCTGTCTTTCTTTCTATCTTTCTTTCTTTCTGTCTTTCTTTCTGCCTTTCTTCTTTCTTTCTGCCTTTCTTTCTTTCTTTCTTTCTTTCTTTCTATCTTTCTTTCTTTCTGTCTTTCTTTCTTTCTTTCTTTCTTTCTTTCTTTCTTTCTATCTTTCTTTCTTTCTTTCTATCTTTCTTCTTTCTTTCTGTCTTTCTTTCTTTCTTGTCGCTTACTGTACCTCTAATAAAATCTGTTTAAGATCCTTCACACCCAAATTCTAAAGACACAGAATTGAGATACTGTGGGTGGGGTTTATGTGATGCTATGTGTATTTAATACCGATTGAGCCAAATACCAAAGGGAATCTAATTATTGCTCAGAATGGAAGAGCAAATGCCATCCTCTAATTAGAACTACCGTGTCTAACGCTAGACCAGAAAGCACCATCACCTACTCCCCTTTGTACAACTGCATCAGCTCACACCGGCGCTTTGATCCATTTTTTATAACAGAGGAGAAGATAACTTAAAGACACAGTCCACGATTCTGGAGAAAGGTTGTTGATGGCATTACACACCTCCCTTCAATGCTCCTGAAGCAACGCGTCGTGTCGTGTCGTGGGAAGTGTGTTTTAGATTTCAAGATATGTACAGTGTCAGACAGGGATAAAAGTCATATATAATATACGGTGGATTATTTAATGTTTTTTAATGTCTTAGTTCGAAATAAAACTTCAAAATCATCTCCGTTTGGAAGACACATCTTTTCTTGAACCACAGAACACGAGTCAGCCATAGGATCCATACGGAAAATTAGAAGAGTTTTATTGGAAAACCCTACATTCTGAATGGACAGCAAAATGTGTTTTTGGATTAGAATTGTGGACTGCGCATTTAAGTCATGACTGATCACCAGTGACCTGTTTTGTTTGAAGTTATGACCGCTGTGTAAATTACAAGCGCAAGGTGCATTGGAACTTTTGGTGACTAGAGAATTCAGTGATATCCATAGCAACAAGCATCAGCAAAGTAGGAAGTTGTGAACACATTTGGTGCTGATGGGGGTGATCTGCTGATCTGATCTGCCCGTCTCTCACCTTGGTGCTTCGTTTCATTTCACACACACACACACACACACACACACACACACACACACACACACACACCAGAAGAACGAAATCATGGTGACTCGACCCCTCATTTTTGTTTCATCATTTCATGACCACGGTATGACTTCAGGCATGAGATGCATGTGTGCAATGACTAGAGCATTCACTGGTATCCATAGTAACAAGCGTCTGAAAAGTAGGAAGTTGTGAACACAGTGCTGATGCTCAGTAGCAATGGCTCAACTTACCATCTTACTCGGAGTAACTTCGTTGCATTTCACACACAGTAGAGGAAGTGAATTATGCAATAGGTCCTCGATTAGCCTTATTTTGTTTGAGATTTTATAATTTGTATAAATGACAGACATGAGGTGCATTTGTGCCATGACTACAGCATTCTGGTTTCCACAGTAACAAGCATCAGCAGTAAGAAGTAGGAAGTTGTGAATGCAGTGTCACAGTGCGGAAAGCCTATACTTCTGTTTCTATGTAGTAGCTTCTATCTATCTATCTATCTATCTATCAAACACACACACATTTGTATCCATTTATCTACTGTATATATCTATCTTTCTATCATATGTACACATCTGTTGTATATGCATGTGTGTGTGTTTTTGTGTATGCATCTGTGTGTGGTACGTCCCTGTTTCTGATTTGCACCCTGTCTCTCTCTCACCTTGGCAGCCATGATCATGGAGGAGCCTCCTCGAATGTGTGTGTGTGTGTGTGTGTGTGTGTGTGTGTGTGTGTGTGTGTGTGTGTGTGTGTGTGTGTGTGTGTGTGTGTTGGGTGGGTGGGTGCGTGCGTGCATGCTTGTTATGTCCCAGTGTCTGATCTGCGCCCCATCTCTCTCTCTCTCTCACCTTGGCAGCCATGATCATGGAGGAGCCTCCTCGGATGCCCAGGATGGGGATGTGCGTCTGGGCCGAGATGAAGTCCAGGATCTGGGCGATGGCCTCCTGGTCGGTGTCGTCCCCGAACACCACGCCCTGCAGCCAGTTGCGCATCATGAGGGAGCAGATGCGGTTGATGATGCTCTTGGGGTCGGTCTCGTTCATGGTGACCAGGTCCACCTTGGGCGGCACGGGCAGCAGCAGGAAGTCCTGTTTGTCCATGCCGTCGCCGCCGAGGGTCATCTCGCTAGAGTTGCCCACCACGATCACCGCGATGCTCAGGCCCTGCGCCTGTTTGGGCATCGCGGGCCCGAAGGGCACCGCCGCCGAACCCCCGCCGCCGCCGGCACCACCACCGCCGCCCCCAACTGTCCCCGTCCCTGGAG
>NC_137920.1:24226629-24231629 GCF_963457725.1 Sprattus sprattus
CTACCTGGGGGAGAGGGGGAACCGTTGGGGTAGGGGTGGGCGATATATATCGTCTGCGATAATATCGTCATTGTTGTTCAAACGATGTGCAAAATTACATTATCGAGTATTTAAATGACTTCGCCAAAAACAATGACACGCACGGGGAAACTTTTCACATCATGTTCTTAATATAGCCTACGGAGCAGCAGCGCTCCCCACAGCACGGCACTCACACGACTAGTGGGCCTACGTGATCACGTGACATGATTTCTCACATCCACTTTGCAACAGGTTAGCAGCGCATGGTGATGTCTGTTGTGCCTCCGTTGGTGTAGCATAAAACGTGAGTTTTATTAAAACATAGCATGTGTAATGTGTAACTATTTAATTCCGTTTGTTAACCTCTCCTGCTGTCTGTCGCTGAACGTAACGAATATTGCAGTGGAGTAAAATGCTCCATGGCCGAAGTAGATTGCATGTTATTAACTTCAGGGTTAAATTCCCTTCCTTTACGTCTGCTGCTGGTTAGTGAGTACAGACAGCAGGAAAGGTTAGCAAACGGAATGAAATAGCTACACATTACACACGCTATGCTTTAACAAAACTCACGTTACCCACATACTGGTTAACACTTTCACAGCATATAAATGTTTGTTGCTACATCCAAACTATGCGTCACCGTTGTCCCTCACGGTGCACCTTAAAGGAGCCGCACCATTTTACTAAACGTTATTGCAATGTGAATCATTTAATTTAAATATGCTTATTGTGTACTCTTGTGCGTTTAACAGCGCTTGTTTGTGAGAGAGAGCATTTAACTGTTGATGCCCCAGTTTAATAAAGCCAGGCTATTCATAAAAAACGTACGTCAATGTGGCATTAGTACTATGAACAGTTGAGAAATTGATTCCGTGGGGCTGTCGGACCGGGCCGGGCTCGTACAGAAAAATTCTTCCCGATCCATGCTCTAATGCTCATGTATTTGTATTTTTATACAATCCTAGACAGAATTTTAAGTTTAATAAGGCCATAAGAACTGCTATTGATGTGCAATAATTCTCATGGATGCATGGAGCACTTTATTACAAGAGTTCAATATATCTGCATTGCAGTTCAATTAAGTTATTTTTGTTTAAAGACAATAAAGAAGTGTTTTCCTTAAACATTGTGCCCATTATTGTAATCTCCAAGAAGGTATAACTCTGAGAATTCCAATCACATTTTTTTTTTAAATATCGTCTAATTATCGTTATCGTCAAAATGAAAAAAATATCGAGATATTATTTTTTTGCCCATATCGCCCACCCCTACGTTGGGGTCTACCTTGGGGAGAGGGGGAACCGTTGGGGTCTACCTGGGGGGAGTTGGTCCTAAATGTGAAGGCATATCCAAACGACTGCAAACAGGAGGGCCTGGCGACTCACAATAACCATTTGAATGCTAATATAACTGGCGCCTGCCATTTGGAATGGTTACTTACAAAGGGGAAGATACTGAAATAAATAAAATAATGTAAATAATGTCATGAAATACAAACCACTGAAAACATTCAAGCCTTAAGATAAAAATCATACAAAGATTAAATAAACAACATAATTAATCAAATAACACAAAATCACTCAAAATAGGAGCAAGAGATTGCAAAATAAAAGTCCCTCATATCATGAGTAATGACAGACAAAGGGTGGATAGAGCGAGCGATAGAGATCTAGAGATAGATAAAAACACAAGAAACAAGAAGGCCAAAAAGATAGAGAGAAAAAGAGAGAGCGAGAGAGCGAAATGCAGCTGATTATCCAGAAAGGGCTTCTTTTTAAGGGGGCCAATTACGCGGGGGGGTTTGTCAACGCTAATTGCAGGTACACATGTTAATCGCCAATAAGCTCAGTCTTCAGGGTACGCACAGGCAGGGAGAGAGGGAGAGACAAAGCGAGGGAGGGAGGAGAAGGAGTGGGAGGAAAACAGAAAAGAAGCGAGAGAAAGAACGAACAACAGCGACAGAGAGAGAGAAAGGGAGAGAGAAAGGGAGAAAGAGAGAAAGAGAGAGGGGGAGGGGGTGGGAGAGAGGGAGGGAGGGAGAGAAAGAGAGAGAAAGAATAACTGCAGGGATGCACATAAGAACACAAAAGACATGGAGGAGGCAACAACTCTAGGGAGGGAGAAAGAAAGACAGACAGAGAGAAGAAAAAAGAGGGAGAGAGGGATAGAGGGAGGAATGGAAGAATGGAGTGGAAGAATGACAGGAATGAAAAGAGGGAGAGAGGGATAGAAGGAGGAATGGAAGAATGGAGTGGGAATAGAAGAAAGACAGAAGTGAAAAGAGGGAGCGAGTGATAGAGGAAGGAATGGAAGAATGGAGTGGGAATGGAAGAATAACAGAATTGAAAAGAAGAAGACTGAAAAGAAAAAGGATGAAAGAGGAGGAAGCACATGAGAAGGCAGCTGAACTAAGAGGAAGCGGGTGAATGACAGCATACAGGAAGGCAGGAGAGGAGGGGAGAAACAGAGGAAGAGGAAGACAGGAGAAGAGGGGAGGGGAAAAACAGAGGAAGAGGAAGGCAGGAAGGCAGGAGAGGAGAGGAGAAACAGAGGAAGAGGAAGACAGGAAGGCAGGAGAGGAGAAACAGAGGAAGAGGAAGACAGGAGAGGAGGGGAGAAACAGAGGAAGAGGAAGACAGGAGAGGAGGGGAGAAACAGAGGAAGAGGAAGACAGGAAGGCAGGAGAGGAGAAACAGAGGAAGAGGAAGACAGGAGAGGAGGGGAGAAACAGAGGAAGAGGAAGACAGGAGAGGAGGGGAGAAACAGAGGAAGAAGAAGACAGGAGGGCAGGAGAGGAGAAACAGAGGAAGAGGAAGACAGGAGAGGAGGAGAGGAGAGGAGAAACAGAGGAAGAGGAAGACAGGAAGGCAGGAGAGGAGAGGAGAAACAGAGGAAGAGGAAGACAGGAAGGCAGGAGAGGAGAAACAGAGGAAGAGGAAGACAGGAGAGGAGAGGAGAAACAGAGGAAGAGGAAGACAGGAGAGGAGAGGAGAAACAGAGGAAGAGGAAGACAGGAAGGCAGGAGAGGAGAAACAGAGGAAGAGGAAGACAGGAGAGGAGAGGAGAAACAGAGGAAGAGGAAGACAGGAAGGCAGGAGAGGAGAGGAGAAACAGAGGAAGACAGGAAGACAGGAGAGGAGAGGAGAAACAGAGGAAGAGGAAGACAGGAAGGCAGGAGAGGAGAAACAGAGGAAGAGGAAGACAGGAGAGGAGAGGAGAAACAGAGGAAGAGGAAGACAGGAAGGCAGGAGAGGAGAGGAGAAACAGAGGAAGACAGGAAGACAGGAGGGCAGGAACGGGAGACAGAAAGATAGATACAGGGAAAAGAAAGGGAGGCAGAAGAAATGAGAATGAAAGAGAGTGAAAGATGGTGAGATGGGAAGAGGAGGAAAGAGTGTGGGATATTGAGAGAGGGAGACGAGTGAGATGGGAAGAAGGAGAGATAGAGAAAGATAGAGAGTGAAAGAGGGAGAGATAGATAGAGCAAGTGAAGGAGGAAAGAGAGAGTGAGAGATGGAAAGAGGGAGAGCGTGTGAGAGATGGTTAGAAGGGGAACTGAGTGAGATGGAAAGAGAGAGAGAGGGTGAGAGATAGAGAGAGTGAAAGAGGGGAAAGAGAGAGTGAGAGATAGAGAGAGTGAAAGAGGGAAAGAGAGAGTGAGAGATAGAGAGAGTGAAAGAGGGAAAGAGAGAGGGAGAGATAGAGAGAGTGAAAGAGGAAAGAGAGAGTGAGAGATAGAGAGAGTGAAAGAGGGAAAGAGAGAGTGAGAGAGATGCTCTGCACTGCTCCTCGCTTCAGTTTAACTGTGGCTTGGTTTCCATAGCAACAATTCAAATAAGCCTACATACAGTACACGACCCTTCACACACACACACAGCCTTACACACACTCCCAACAGAGTCCCAAAACACAGGCACACACACTCACAACACATTGACATGCACATTCACGACACACACACATTCGGGACTACACATACCAGATTTTAAAAAGGAGACTAGAGACAGTCATGGATATTCTCCACTTTTGTGCGCAAAGTCATACCCGTCGCTATTGTTTTTACACAAAGGCACTCAAGTACAAGGATAGACACACACGCACGCACACACACACACACACACACACACACACACACACACACACACACACACACACACACACACACACACACACACACAAACACACAGGCATACAGACTCTTGCAATCACTACCCTGACACATCTCTAAGGTTCAGGGTTGGATTGGTTCATGACACGATCAAGTGTGTGCGTGTGCAAATGTGTGTGTGTGTGTGTGTGTGTTGTGTATAAATGTGTATGTGCAATTGTGAGTGAGTGTGTGTGTGTGTGTGTGTGTGTGTGTGTGTGTGTGTGTGTGTGTGTCTGTGTCCAAATATGAATGAGTGTGTGTCTGTGTGTGTTGTGTATGCATATGTGTGTGCAATTGTGAGTGAGTGAGTGTGTGTGTGTGTGTCCAAATACAAATTAGTGTGTGTGTGTGTGTGTGTGTGTGTGTGAGATTGGGACTGCCTATTAGAGGCAGCAAACCTGACATTTACAAACACCATCGATCCTGATGACCAGAGAGACCTGCTTTGCCCAACCACAGTCAAGAACCAGCGAACGCCTCTCTCCCTACAGTGTGTGTGCGTGTGTGTGTGTGTGTGTGTGTGTGTGTGTGTGTGTGTGTGTGTGTGTGTGTGTCTGTATTAGAGTGTGTGCGATGACCAGAGAGACCTTGTCCGCCCAACCACAGTCAAGTACCGGCGAATGCCTCTCTCCCTACAGGACCACAATTATATTTAGAATAACCGAAACACACACTGCCTAATTATGTGTGTGTGTTTGTGTGTGTGTGTGTGTGAGGGAGATTAACATAATTCATTTATGATTCTATCCACTCACAGATGACAATCCTCATGTTAGCCTGTGTTATGCCAGGGACATACTGTCCATTTGTATTTGCGTGTGTATGGATG